>NW_019154105.1:61426401-61623191 GCF_002288905.1 Enhydra lutris kenyoni
ATCTGAAATTCAAATTTAGCTTGGTACTATGTATTTTATCAGGTCATCCTACTGTATATTCAGTGAAATTGCACAATTGTTATTTTCTCAGCTTAGTTAATGAAATTCAGGGGTGAAATACCATGGTGTCTGCAATTTTGAAATTATTTTGAAAAAATTATTTTAATATTTAGACTTTATCAATCACAGTGAAGGATATACTAGTGTTAAATTTATTATTTTGTGATGTCTTCTGAAAATTCGTCTTTTAAAAATATAAAATTGATGAAAAGTTCATCAACTCATGACTTTGTTATGAGCCATTTCTCTTAAAATTAACATGTAATATTGAGTTTATTTCAGTGGTTCTTTCAGCCATGTGGAGAATTAAACTGTTTCAGACCATTTTAAAAGGCAGGGATCATTTTAGGAGAAATTTCCTTCTCTGGGGAAAATTAAAAAAGTAATAAAAAAGAAGAAACAAAATATTTATTTTTTAAAAGATAATATTTATTTGAGAGAGAGAGAGAGAAAGATGGCATGCACGGGGCCACGTGGAGGGGCAGATGGAGAGGGAGAACCAGACTCCCTGTTGAGGGTGGAGCCAGAATTCAGGTTTGATGCCAGGACCCTGAGATCACAACCTGAGCAGAAGTCAGACACTTTACCTACTGAGTCACCCAAGTGCCCTAACAAAATATTTAATATATTTGATCTAATTGTCAAATATAGAACTTTGTGTATGAGAATTGGTACAGCTGAAGAATGGTATATACCTGATGGATGTACATTATTTTCAATCACTTGAAACACTAGCAAAATGTGATTTATCTTTGTCATAAAGCAACCATCAACAAATATCAAAATCTATCTTATAGATCATGATCTCTGAGAACCAATAATAATAATGCCATATTTTTTAAATAGCCAATGTGCCATTAAAAATGATTCTTAGAGATGGGGCGCCTGGGTGGCTCAGTGGGTTAAAGCCTCTGCCTTCGGCTGAGGTCATGATCCCAAGGTCCTGGGATCGAGCCCCACATTGGGCTCTCTGCTCAGCAGGGAGCCTGCTTCTCCCTCTCTCTCTGCCTGCCTCTCTGCCTACTTGTGATCTCTGTCTGTCAAATAGATAAATAAAATCTTAAAAAAAAAGATACTTAGAGAATATATATAATGGAATAACAAAGAAAATACTTTAGAATAAAATTTATGAAACACAGCCAAAGAGTTATTCTGAGGGCGATTTATAGCCATAACTTTGTACATTAAAAGAGAAGATAAGTTCAAAACTAGTGAATTAAATATCAAATTGTGTTCTTCTTAGCCTCAACACAACCTCCTTGAGAACAAAGATGTTCCCTTTGTTGTACTGTCTTCTTCAGAGTGGTATCCATACAATAAAACATTAAGTTAATCCAATAGATTGACTTCCGTTCCCCCAATTATAATTGTTGAAGTTCTAATCTCCAGTTCTTGTTGTTGAAGTTGTAATCTCTATTTCTTCAGCATGTGCCTTTATTTGAAGTTTTAGTTAGTAAAGATAAAGATCTAGTCCAGTATGTGCAATGGATGGGCTCTTAACCCAATGTGACTGGTGAAAGGAGAAGGGGGAATTTGAATGCAGAGACACACACAATAGGGAGAACATCATATGAAGATAAAGGCAGAGGTCAGAGTGATAATTCTATACACCAAGGAATACCAAAGATTGCCAACAAAGCAACAGAAGCTACAAGAGAGACACGCAGATTCTTCCTCACATATTTCACAAGGAAGCAACCTTGCCAAAATCTTAATCTGGGACTTCCATCCTCCAGAACTGTGAGACAGTGCATTCCTGTTGTTAAAGTCACTCAGTGTGTAGTACTTTGTTAGAGCAGTTCTAGCCAACTAATGCAGTCACCTTTCTGACTATATGTACCATTCATTGGAAAGCCCTTCATTTCTCTAGACTCAATAATTTATTCACTATCATATGTTGAAGTTTCTATTTTCATCATCCTTTTGTAGCCCTTGCCAATGCATCAATCCCTAACAAGCAATTCCAGAATCCATTTCTTGGAAACCTACATCTTATGTTTATCAATTCCCCCAAATATGGGGTAAGTAAAGAAATCTTATAAGTAAATTATTTATCTGCCTGGCCTAAGCAAAACAATAAATACTGGATAAATTGTTTCTATGGACCAGTGTGTTAAGACACCAAAACATGTTGATTTTGTTTGCATAGACATTTCAGACACGGGTGGCTTTTTGAGTGCGATTATCAAACTGAATGCAGACCATATGTCATGAAAAGCATAAATCATAAACAAGAAAGTTTTATTTGAATGACAAGGGGATTTTTGGGTAAAAAATACACATAAGTTAAGAAAAAAATCCCCATTTTATAACATATACATGTTGAAAGGTGACAATTATATGTTATGATTTTTTAAGAATTGTACAGTACTTTGAGTTGCAATTATAATTTTAAATGAACAACTGGGAAGGTTAATTAATCTCATTATGTTAACTGGGCTACTCTAACGAGCTCTGTTACTGGATAGTAGTGAAAGTAAAATGGGTCCCAAATATGACTTAGGCAGCAAAATAGTGTGTTCACCTTCTGGTTTTGAGCTTTTTCTATAGCAAAGCAGGTTTGACAGTGATCTATTTTAATTCGGGAGATACTTCATCTAAAAAACCCAAAAAGGACAATTTATTTTGCAGCCCGTTTTAGAAAATTATTATCAGGAAGAATGAAACATTTTAAGTAAAAATGTTCAATTAAAAGGCAGCAAATACAGATAAGGAAAAATAGCATGGGTATATCTATTGGAGTATTTTGGTGGGCAGATAATGGGTACAAAACCACAAAGTAATTAAATGACTCTGATAACAATGCACTTAACTTTTTTGGCTCAAGTTTTCTCATCTCTAGATGTGAATAGTACATTTTTACTCTCAAATTTGTTTTGAGGGTTGAAGGACTTTATAGTTGAAATACGGTTGACTGTAGGTTAACAGTTGGTCGCTGTTGGCCTCTTCCTTTCTGTCAATTTTGAAAAGGAAAGATGGTTCTGACCTTTTTGTGTGACTCTTGGGGACGTAAAAATAATTCACATTTCACTTTTTTTTTTGTGAATTACCCAAATTTGATAAAATAAGGTCAGACCATTTGGGGGAGTGTGCTTCCAGTTGTAGCTCAGTTATAATATGGGCAACAGGAGTATCTCCAGGGAAATGCTCTTCTAAACACTTGTCCTCACTGGGGAGGTCTTTAGGAGGCTCTCTTCTGGGTCCTCTTGTGCTTTTCTCTAACAGCATTTTGCAAATACTTAAAAAGAGAAACCCTTTATTTTCAGGGCAGTTATTCTTTCATAAAGTCATTTCTTTAAATTCTACTGGCTTTCCACGGACAATGTCTTATCAGACTATCAGTTTGGAGGTGGGGGGGTCAAAATACAGACTGGTAACCCACAGACTTGGTTTTGTTTCTGATTCAAAAGGTAATCTTGGGCAAAATTCAACTCTTTCTTATTTTATTCCTCTACTTGAAATACGAAAGGTCAAAACACCTGCCATCAAGCAATCTTGCTAGGGAAATATCAATTGTTAATCGAATTTGATGGCACTTGATTGTAGAGAGAAAACAAGAAGTCCCTTCTGTAACATTCACCTAGTTCTCTCAGGTGTGTGGAGTTTCAATAAGGAGAAGGAATGCTTAATATGTTAGATAGTCTAATTCAGAAATTCCAATTTGAAGGCAAGACTCATTGTTTATATAGTATTATGTTTGATGTTTTATAGAAAGAAAAGTAGAGGAATGAGGATCAGATTTTACCATAGGGAGTTGAAGGTAAAAATTTTCAGTTACCCCATTTCTGGTGATTAACCTTGAAAAACTTAAAGAAATGTGTGTAATGACATTTCCAAAAGTAAAAAGATAGAAAAAGATGAAGGTGGTGAAGTATTCTATCTACATCCTTTGGGGTAGATTTTGGCATTTAGAGTATGTAAGGAGATATTTCTAAGTTTAGAAAACAATACTAGAATGTCCATTTATGTATTTGTTTTCTCATTCCTATTTTTTCTATTTCACTTGACTTCTATTTTATGCCATACCCACTAAATTGGTATAGTAATACATGTATATAACTTCTAAGCAAGTAAGGAAATACATAATGCAAATATTTTGGATAAGCGATCTAAGTTTGATAATTAGGTATGATCAATGAAAGTTTGGAGACCACTGGGTTAAATTAAAAACCGACATTGGGAGAAGGAGAGAAGTGAGTTGGGGGAAATTGGAGGGAAAGATTAATCATGAGAGACTGTGGACCCTGAGAAACAAACTGAGGGTTTTGAAGGGGAGAAGGTGGGGGGTTGGGGGAGCCTGATTGTGGTTATTAAAGAGGGGACGTATTGCATGGAGCCCTGGGTGTGGTATAAGCAATGAATCTTGGAACACTGAAAAAATAAAATAAAAAGTGCTGTAGAAAAACAGATATTAACATTTATTGATTTTTGCAGCAAGAGAGATGGTTGCCAAGATCCTACTTCAAGGCTTCCATACTCTCTTCCAACTGTCTGAAATGTTCTTTCTCCCCAGATCTGTCTTGGTCCTTCCCAAGTTCTTCCAGGTCTCTCAAAATACTGTTTTTCTCCTAAGTCCTCTTTGTACTCCCTAACTAAAATTTAACACCCATGTCCCAATGTTTCATATAGCTTTTTATTCGATTTTTCTTTTGAATACTTATCACCCCTTTATCATCTATTACCTGTTTTACTAATTTTCTACACTAAACTATAGATTGTGTACTCTCTGCCTTCTCATAAATAAGTAAGCTGATGAGAGCAGAGAATTTGTATATTTCGTCCACTGTTCCATCCCTAGTTTCTAGACTAACACCTGGTATATAATAGGTGTTAATTTTTAAATTAAAAAAAATTTTTTTTAATTAGTGCTAATATTTTTAAGGGTTTTATGATTTCATTTATTCCTCACAACCAAGAAAAGGAGATATTATGACCTATACTTTTAGTTGAATACATAGCATATATGAAGATAGTAAATGACTTACTTCAAAACTTAGAGCAAGTTAGAGGCTTCCTCTGAAGGATAAGAACATGAGGAAGGCAGTGGGCCAGATGGATGATAAGTGGTAAAGGTTGGCATATAAAAAGAATTCAGACATGTTATATGGGTACCCAAGGAGTCAGGGTGAAATCAGTGGATAAAACTCTGGGAGAGAGGGACGCCTGGGTGGCTCAGTTGGTTAAGCAGCTGCCTTCGGCTCAGGTCATGATCCCAGCGTCCTGGGATCGAGTCCCACATCGGGCTCCTTGCTCATCAGAGAGCCTGCTTCTCCCTCTGCCTCTGCCTGCCATTCTGTCTGCCTGTGCTTGCTCTCTCTCCCTCTCTCTCTCTGACAAATAATTAAATAAAATCTTTAAAAAAAAAAAAAAACTCTGGGAGAGAAATTTCAAATCTTAGCAAAGATGAATAGAATTAAAAATGCAGCATCTATGGAAAAATAAAATGGAGATGTTCTAGAAAAAAATGTGTATGATCAGACTGCTAGGCTATGTCAATGATGACTAAAGTTCTGGAAGGAACATGGAATTAGATGTTTTTCAAGGATCTTGCATAATTTTCAAATACAAATTTTTAATAAAGCATGACTGACAATGGTACCTGTAAATAAACCTCTATGGAAAAAAAGCTGGGATTTCAAATAAAAGTAATGAAAAATAATTTTTTTTTTCTATTTTGAATAGATAAATCAGCTCCAAGAGAGAAAGCTTGGGGTTGGGGGAGGGGGCAGATAACCTTTACAGAACATCTATTGTACCAAACAATGCGTGAAGCACTCTACTTACCTTTTCTGCTTTTTTCTGCACAGCATATTTTCAAACGAGGACAAGAAAATTCAGGGAAGTCAGATGACTCACTCAGGGTGAACACCATGAAGAAGTTGCAGATTTAGGACATGAAGTTGAGATTTATACTCTCTCCTAGTCCTGTATTTTGTCAACTATACTATGGTCTATTTTTTTTTAAAGGTTTTATTTATTTATTTTTTCAGAGAGAGTGGGCAGGAGCAAGAGAGAGCAAGCAGCAGACAGGGGGAGAAGCAGGCTCCCCGCCAAGCAAGGAGCCCAATGCGGGACCCAATCCCAGGACCCTGGGATCATGACCTGAGCCAAAGGCAGACCCTTAACCAACTGAGCTACCTGGGTGTCGTAGCACCTGGGTAGTTCGTTTTTTTAAAGATATGAAATAAGTTGGTGAAAAATGCACATAAGTTAATAAAAGCCTAAAAATATTTTTATGGCTCAAATAAAGACATTTGAAACCCCTCCATTTAGCTTTGTGTATCCTAGAAAAACAATTTAAAGATACTGAAAGTCCCTGTAAGTATGAGTTCTGAAATTCAGGTAAACATAACTGAAACAAACCAGACCAAGTGAAGCTGGATTGGCCATTTTGTTCCCACCTCAGAAAGTCTAAATAATTATGGCTGTATGTTTAAGAATAGAATATTTCAGTGCACTCATAACTTACTATAAACATGGATTCACTCATTCATCCATTCATTAATTCCTCATACTTGAGTTTAAATACATCAGCATGGATTATGCAGTTGTCTTTTTATCTTTGGAATTATTCTCTGATTATAAAAGAAAAAAAAATCCCCTTTATGAACTTTGGAAAATAGAGAAATTTTCCTTAAATTAATGTAGTTAAAATTATTTCTTTCCAGTCATGAAATATGTAATCTCAGGCAGGTTGGCATGATTTTATTGATCAGCTAATGTAACAACAAGAGTTAGAGTACTTCCTCCATGGCTAAGCTTTATCTATAGAGCTCCTTTAATTTGTGCCACAATTATAATACGTCACTGCATCTTCATTTGGTAAGAATGGAAACTGAGAGTATTAAGTAACTTGACAAGGTTTATACAACTAGTGTCTATACGTAACACTTGACTAAGAATTTTTGGAAATTAAAAATTAGATGCATCATCTCTTGTTCTTAAAAAAATTGAAACTCTAGAATACCTGATTATTAGATGAATTAATAAGTGAATGATTCAATCAACCAATCAATTGAGTCATTCATAGAAGAGCTGAAAAACAATCCATACTATAGGATCAAATGGTATCTTTGTGGTTACTGAATTGAGGTGCTTTGAGATCTGCAAAGGAAAAAATAGGTAGTACAATTGGTATCTGAGGGAAGTGAGGTAATCCCAACTGTAGGAAAGAGAAAACAATTTAATTAATTCAACACATACAATAGTCACATAATGCTTGAAAGCCTTTGGACTAGATCTTAGGCATACGGAAACAATTGTGATATTTGCTGTCCTAAACATCTTTCTAGTGGGAGAGAAAGATTGATAAACAAATAACTGGAAAAAGATTTAGTTCAAGCAATAATAGAATACAAATAAGATGGAGAAGTGTTATAGAAGTGAAAGAGACAAGGCTGAGTGCTTTTCTAAATGTTTACAGAAAAATCATATAGATATCATTTGTAATTAAATTCAAATTTCCATTCAGAGCAAAGAGCCCTTGTGACAGTGTCCTTGTGCTTACATTTGTTTGAGTTATTTTTTTAAACTTCAGTGAACATTGCAACTGAATTCTGTATATTACATCCCATAAATAGGAAATGGACCTTAGCTCAGTTTTTCTTTCTTTCTTTTTTATTTATGTGAAGCCAAATGATGCCTGTATCATTAGAGTAAATTAGTGCTCTAGGATTATTTCTTTAACTAGAAAAATATGCAGATGCCAAATTTTCACATGGACATTATCAACAAAAACTGCTGATCGTTTCTGACAATAGGTATTCATTTTAGAGAATTTTACATTGACTACAGAAACAGGGCCTCTTCTCTAAACCAGACTTTTCTGTAACCATCCACATTTCCCCTTGCAGATCTGCTCATATATATTTGAATATTTTTCATCCTTTAAGAGGATGGGAGATTATTTGAAATTTAACATATTAAGTTGAGATGTGCCTAAGGGACCCAGAACAAATATTAAGTGTAACATAAGTCTAGCAGGACAATTACTTGCTTAATGACTCAGAATTTGTGTCCAGCAATGCATGCTGTGATGGATGGATGTGTTAAACACTTACAATGTAGTTTTCAGACGATACCATTACAACAGAAAGTATTTAGACAGGTCCAGAAATCAAAGGATTTTTGCAAGTCATCAAAAATTGAAATGAATATTGTTGAAGTGAGGATCCAAAGGGTCCAGGAATTAAAATCAAGAACTCTAAGTGTTCTCAGACAACCCAGCTGTCAGGGACAGTCCCAGAGTGCTATAGAAGAGAAATATCCTAACAATGGATCCCATCAAGTGCTAGGCTAGGATTACTTTTTTGTTATTAACCAATTTGGCCTTCCTCTGAATCCATGATGCTTATCTGGAAATCAATTATGAAGTGTTTAGGAGAAGGAGAACACCACTTTTGAACTCCTGCTAAAGATCAGACAAAATTCTAGACTCTCGACAATGCAGTAAGATGAGAAAACAGCATTCAAGAGCAAGAACAAATTTGAAGACACTGCTATTTTATACACATAGAGTCACCATGTACAATATTACCTATACCTCAAATACATTTGTATAGATGTTAACTTAGCAGAGATAAGTGAAGCTGGACAAAACGGGATTACATTTTTATTGCTGCACACATTCATTAAGCAGACCTTGTTTCCAGACACAGTTTCTCCTTGCATGTGAACAGCCTGTAAGTCAGTCAGATGCCAGAATGGTTAACTGAGAGTCTCCCTGTCAAGCCAGCAGAAGCAAGTAGGAATTTTATTTCACGTTAAAGGGATAAGCCATATCTAGAATGTGTGTACTCTTTGAATGTTTACTCAAGTTTTCTTTCTTCTGGGTGGCGTCTGGAAGTAGGACATCACCACTTCTCCCCATTTTGGGTGGGTCTCCTTCACCGTACTGTAGCTTATGCCCTTCGTCCGTTCACTAGCTGTGTTGCCTTCACAAGTATACTTCTTTGGATAAGGGTTCAGAACACCTGTCTATCAGGGTGATTCCTAATTTGCTGGTTGGCAGAGTCCATAATCAGCAGTTGCCTCTGTGTTTCTGCTCAATCTAATTCCAAAGCCCTTACAACCCGCCAACTAGTATAGAGAAGTTCCCAGGGTACAAGCAAGAGGTAGCCCAAGAACCCTGAAACACTTCTGGGGAGATGAAAGCATATAAACGTATGAATTCCCACCAGCGCTTAACTTATGGATGCGTGCTCCTCTTCTGAATGTGCTCTAGTGTATTTATGGCTGAACTAAGATCTTGGCAAAATAGTTGGTCCTCAAACCAGCAACCACCCAAATTGAGTTCTTTTTCTCCATGGACTTTCCCCATGTATTTTTTTTTTTTTATCCTTTAGTTTTTCAAGGGTCCATTTTGTCTTTATAAACACCTTTATGTACTTATACCTCAAAAAGATTTAAAAAGAGGAGGGTGGGCAAAACAATATCCCTCCTCCAGTTCCTCAAAGCTTAAAATGCACTAAATTAAACTTGGAAATACAGCTGGAGTCATACACTGATCAAAACCTTTCTTTTGTCATGCTTCTTCAAATATTCAGACCTTTGTCCTGAGAGTGAGGAGGCAGTCTGTTTGGGGAATAAGAGGATCATTACAAGATGACGTTTATAATGTGCCTTCACTTTACAGGAGAAGAAGGACCAGGCAAAGCAAAACAATGTGTTATCAAACTGCATTTTTAAAAAGTCTAACAGTAATTCAAAGGGCAAAGTTTCCTCATTTCCTGGGGTGCTTTTCCCTGCAACTCAGTACACTTTCCCCTTTTTACAATAGTGGTATGTATAACTCATTAAGCAGTTGAGGAGTCAGAAAGGCACATTGCTAATAAGGACATCTGAAAAGCTTATGTATATTCATTTAGCTTCATGCCAATTTCAATTTTCTTCTATGTTTCAGTTCAACTCCTAAATTCTCTATAAGTATCACCACAAAGAGTCAAGTGAAAACTACAGAAAAATATCCACATTCTTTAAAGAAAATGAAAAACAAACACTTTGCTGGATTATCTGGGTAAATAGAATACTTGCTCATGGATATTTTTAAGTGATGCATTATCAAAGTAGTGTATATATGCGTATTTTCACTTAATTATGCTTTTCGAGGAAAGCACTAATGTATGTTAAAATTCATTGGGAGGTCAGAAGGTCATATTTAAACATTAACCTGATGAAAGCCATATGCTTTTGAGAAAGTCAGTTAATTCCTCTGAACATTACATTCTATAACCTCACTCCCATCTAGTCCTGCCTTCCTGGAACTACCAACAGTATGTCCTGAGTTAGGGGCAATTTACCCTTTGGAACATTAGGAAACTCCCTCAACTACCCTCACCAAACATAAAATGGGGTCTTCATGCCTTGCATCCTTTCTGGTTTTCCTGTATCTTTGAAAGGACTGTTCCTCCATACCTAGGAGGAGTTCTGGACCCTAGATGTATTTCTTCTCCACTCCCCTCTCCCTCTCCTACCCCTCCTTCCTTTTTCCTCTATTAGTTCTATTTTCTCCTCCTCCCCCCCCCCCTCCTCCCTCCCCCCCCTTTCCTCCCCTTCTTCCTCCTCCCCCCTCTCTTCCCTCTCCCCTCCCTCCCCTTCTTCTCCCCCCCTTCCTCCTTTTTATTCTCCTCCTCCTCCTCATTAATGTTGTTGTTGTTGTTGATGTTTTTTTTCTTCTTCTTCAGTTTAGTACATTTAAGGACACATAATTTGTTTTTGATTCCTTTTTAACTGCATACTGCAGATTTGATATGCTGTCTTCATTGTGATTCTGATCAATATAGTTTGTAATTTCCACTGTCATGTTGTCTTTATCTCATTAGATTTTTAAATAATATATTTTAGGTTTTTTTTTTTTAATTCCTAACTCAATATTCATTGCACTTATTAGACATGATCTGTGGGATTTTTATATTTAGAAAATAAGAGGTTTACTTTATAGTTTAGTCTGTGATTAAAATTTATGAATATCCTTAAAGAACAAATATTCTTCATTCTTTGTGGGAAAAGTTTTCTTTTTTTCTCTTCTGTCCCTCTCTATTAAAATTAGCTCTAATCCTTGGATTTATTTTTCCATATTCTTACCTTTTTTTTTTTTTCCCTGTTTGATCTAACTATCTCTAATAAAGTTATACTTAGAAATTGTGATCTGGATCATGTCTTGGTGATCTTTGAAAATATCTACTTGTAACTTATCTATGTATGTGCTTACTTAATTTTTTTCAAAATAAAATATGACAGAACAAGGAAAAAATGCCCTTTGGGGCATCATTTTTATTTATTTTTTATTTATTTATTTTTTAAAACCCTAGCTTAACAGTACATTACTTATTTTTTTTATTTGTACCACCACTGAGTATTGCAATCTTTTTTTTTATTTTATTTATTTGACAGACAGAGATCACAGGTAGGCAGAGAGACAGGCAGAGAGAGAGAGGGAAGCAGGCTCCCTGTCGAGCAAAGAGTCCGATGTGGGGCTCTATCCCAGAACTCTGGGATCATGACCTGAACTGAAGGCAGAGTCTTTAACCCACTGAGCCACCCACGTGCCCCAGGGGGGCATCATTTTTAAACTTGAAGATTTGTGAGACAAACACAGAATGCCTGGTCTTCTCTGGTTTGATAAAGAAGATATAAACTTTTGTGTTCTCCTCAAGTCCCATTGTGGTTCAGAGGAAGAACTGCCAGTTCTTTTCAATCCCAACTCATTCACTTATTGTGAGACTTGGGCAGGTCACCTCACCACCAGGCTTCTTAATTTTTTTTTCATCTGTAATATGCAAAGAAAGATAATTACCTCACACATTTGTTATGAAGATTAATGATTAATAACCTAATTAATGAACAATACTTGGTATACTTTCTAGTTCCCAGTAAGTGCTACTTAAGTTACAGCTATTATTGTGATGTGACTAATGGTTATAATTGAGAACAAAGTTACCAGCAATTTCATGGAATCTTATCTCCATAGCTAGTGTGCCTTTATTCACACAGGAAATCTAGAGAAGTAGGAAGAATAACAGTCCCTATCTTGATTCACAAATGAAAAGCCTGAGACTCATCCTATGGAAGGCATCTGTTCAATGTCACTTAAATAATCAGAGATAAAGTCAAATGTATAACTGGGGACATTTGACTGCAAACTTGGTGTGTTTTTGTTCCAATTTAATGTATTTTAGGGCATTCAAGTCATTTGTCTTTTGCATTAATAACCTAAAGGTACGCGAGGGGAAAAAAAAAACATACAGATGTAAATGAGATGTGTAAGAGTATTTGAAAAGTAATTGAAAAACTGAGGTCAAGAGGATGATCTCTAAAGAACAATACAGCCATTCGAGAAATGAAGGGGCAGGTCTAGTGCCTGTTTTGGAGGCTGGCAAGGAAGGACACAGAATGCAGGCACAAGAGGTCAAGCTTGAAATAATAGAGGCCTGCAAAGCTGAGTCTTCATTATTATTGTTATTCAAATAAAGATCCACAGCTGTTACCTGGACCTTTGGCCCAAACCACAGGCTTCTTTATATGTCTGTTGTGAATTTCACTAGAAGAGCTGTTTTAAGTAACATTTATTAAAGGAATAAATGTGGGGGGAAATGAGATTGAATACGGCTCAAATTTGTCCATAAGTTTCTTAGATTAATTACTCAATATTTTCAGTTCCCTTTTTCTAGCAAATAATTAACATTAAACAAGAAAAAAAAAAAAAAGAAATATCAGCCAACAGTAAGCCCTCCCTTTCCCTACTGTGCTCAAGCAAAGACAATTGGTGTGAGTCCAAAGGGAAGAAGAAAGAAAATTTTAACATTAGACTCTCAATCAAGCATTCACATATTCTAGTCAATGCAATTCTTTGAATAACCTGGTGAAGCAGATTATATTTTCTCTTGAAAATGATTGGAAAACAGTGGTCTACAGACGAAATCCTGCCTGCCACCTGTTTTCATAAAGTTTTATTAGGACACGGCCTCCCTCAATCACTTAAATCTGGCCTATAGTTGCTTTTTAGGTACACTGGCCTAGTTGAGTAGTTACAAAAGAGAAGATGTGGACAGCAAAACACAGTAAGTTTGTGAACCCCTGGCAATCCAGGCAATAAGGAAACTGAGACTCAGTGAGAACAAATGTAACGTTCAACGTCAAATAGCTTTTGGCCTTGTGAAGGTAGAGAATGATCTTGGATTTCCCCAGTTCAACATGAAATGAGACCCAGAGACTTCTCTGGGGCAAACAAAATGGAC
The DNA here is from genome assembly GCF_002288905.1 of Enhydra lutris kenyoni. Taxonomy (NCBI): domain Eukaryota; kingdom Metazoa; phylum Chordata; class Mammalia; order Carnivora; family Mustelidae; genus Enhydra; species Enhydra lutris. Next base: position 61,439,697 of record NW_019154105.1, read on the forward strand.
TGCTCTTTAAAAGGTACCAGGTAGGAACATAATTTCATCTCAGGGAACATGAGTGTTCACATGGAGAAAGTCTGCAGTTCAGAATCTGAAGAACTGATGAGAGGACCAAATCCCCTCATAGCTGTTAGTGACCCTATCATACGGTGTAAAAATTAAATGAGGGAATGATAGAGATTATGCATCTCTATCATAATGTATTATCGTTATGATATATAGTATCCTCTCAATGATATGTAGTATCATTCGGTGCCAAGTCAAAGTTTTGTTTCTGTGATAGACAATGTGTTCCCTGTCATAGGATTTCCTTTTAACTCTGACACCTCTTTGAATTTTTTAAGAAAAATTTCCTATTGACCTCCCCAGGCAGAACGGGTGAAGGAAGTTTGCTGACTTCAGCCTCCAGGCTGATAAAGAGGAAGAGGGCTGGGTGAACAAGAGGAAACATCTGGGCATAGATCTGTGATATTGTGAGTCAAGAGCAGGTCCCTTAAAATGTTCCTGTTAGTATTTGCCTTGCATTTCCAAGTAATATCCTTTTGGTTTCAGGTGTTTGAGATTTTTACCCCATCCATCATAAAGTCAAAAAATCATGAGATTATCAAGTTAAGAAAAAAACATGATATACCTGGAAAAATTCACAAATGTACACTCAGAAACATAGACTCAAGCTCTGCTTCCACACCAAAGTTCCAAAGTGATGGTCAGGTACTGAAACCCCAAATAAAACCCCACCTTTAATTTAAAAGTGGGAATTCTGCCCTCACCTCCCCATAAAGTTGTTGTAAGGATCAAAGTAGATGGTGCATGTGAACATGGCCTTAAAATATAGAGGCCATGCAAGGTAAAAAATTACCAAGATCACTAAAACTATAACAGCAAAGATGACCAACTTGGGACATTTTGAAAGAGAAAGAATGCGTTCTTAATAATTACTCTGGGCAGCCCTTTTAACCAGGATGTGCCCCCGCAGACTGGAGATACAACCATGCCCATCTTTCCTAAGCATTCCAGTTCATGGCGTGTTTAATTCTCAACCATTCTACCTCAGTCTGGGGTGGGTGAGGGAGAATTTCTCTCCTTTGTCAGGGAAGTGACTGCTACAAGAAAATCCAGACTTGGAAAGAGAGTGGAAGGGGTGCCGGAGAGAGAAGGATACTGACACCTCCCCCCAGTGCCCTCCTGTGGACAGTCACTTCTGCCCACCTTACTCTGCTTCAGACCTCCTGCAGGTGCCTCCTATCAAGGGTCCCAAATCCGGCTTCCTTTTCCCACAACCTCTTCTTCAAAATACCTCTTTCTTACTTACGAAGTTATACAGAAATACTTGTTTCTATTAACTGCCCCATATTTTATCTGGCAGAAAATACGTTACTTTAACATCTAAAACTCATTCAAATGTGCTCCCATGTTTTCAAACCCACTTCCACTGATTCTGTGCAGACACCATATCTTTCGCCCTCACTGTTGCAGTAGGCTTGATCTGGCTTTTCTGCTTCTGGTCCCCACCCTTTCACCTACCTGACTTCTCTGTCTTCTCCATCTCCCTTAGGGCTTTGAACGTATGACTTCCCGCCGTGTTCTCTGTGGTACTTGCACAGGATGGAGTAACAGGTGCATCATAACAGAATGTGTCCTGCGCAAGCAAGCACCACCCAGGACACAGAAGCTCTTTGGAAGTTATGCTGTGAATTGCACATTGTGTGGCACAGAACACAGATGCAGTAACTCCCTCCTGAACAGCAGGTTGAGTGTTATTGCATTTTCATAAGCATTTTCCATATGCCCAGAAACATGTAGATGCTTAGGAGTTCTGCTGTTTAAAAAAAAAAAAAAAATACAAACGTTCCTTAGGAATCAGTTTGTTGCCTGTCAGGGTTTGTCATGCTGAAATCTTCTGGGTGTCTTTGTTCTTCAACGCTCTCAATTTATGCACTTGGGGATTATCATATCTGACTGATTTGCTAGGACAGCCCTGATTTCAGAAAGCACATGCATACTATCAACTACTGCTGCTATGGGAAATCTTTCATCTCTACCTGCCTCAATGCATCACAAATTCATTTATGAGATAACACTCCTGGAATCAAGGTTTCTTTATAGAACTCTGCGATGTAATGATTTTATGATACATCTAAATGTATCATATAAAATAAGAAAGTGTTTAGTATCAGATATTGTGATTATGATGCATGAATGCAATATGAAAGTCATACTATTATGATGGGATCTAGGGACAAGTTAGTTGAGGGGCAGATTTTATGATACTATTTTTGTCTTCTGCTTTTGTTGATGTCTGTTTACTTACTCTACATGCATTCAGTTTGCCTTTGTTGATACTTAACGGGAGCTGACTTATTAGAAAGAACTTACAAAAGATTCTCTAATTGAGAACATTCTTAAAATTGACTTAGCTCTTTCTCTACATTTTGAAAATATTTCTATGGCCAAATTCCTTTTTCCTATATTCCCCAGGAATAATATATATGGTTTGTTTGGTCGAAAACTTTTGTTTTGGTTTCTTTTTTTAACAGATTTTATTCATCAATTTGACACAGAGAGAGAGAGACAGCAAGATAGGGAACACAAGCAGGGGGAGTGGGAGTGGGAGAGGGAGAAGTAGACTTCCTGCTGAGAAGGGAGCCCCATGCGGGGCTCAATCCCAGGACCCTGGGATTATGACCTTAGCTGAAGGCAGACGTTTAACTGACTGGACACCCAGGTCCTCCCATAACCTGTATTTTAAAAAATGAAGACATTTTTAAAGAAAGATTTATTTCATGATTACCATACATTAAGGCAATAAGAATTGAATCTTTATTTTGTTTTGTTTTCTCCAAACTTGAAAAGACTAGAGATGACACCTAGAGACTTTCTGAAAATAAACAACAGCAATATCACTGAGCCACGAAGATGGACAAAACCAATCAGCCACATCGACCAGTGCTAGAAATAGAATGAGTTAAGTTCTTGGCATAGGACAGTGAGATCAAGGTTGTGGGAGAGTATGGCAGGGAAGGGCTCTGCATTTCTGGAAGTAGTATATTTAGTGTAAAAAGAGAAAACTGATAAGAATGAAATGTCGGTGTGTTAGTATGCTGAAAAGAGGCAGCACCAATAATTCTGTAAAACTCGGATGTGGAATCAGAGAAGTAGGTTCGAATCCCAGCTCCACTCCTCAAAAGCTGAGTTATATTAGGCAGACAATTAACTGTCACTGGGCTCAGTGTTCTACATGTGTAAGTGAGAATAATAATAATAATAATAATAAATACACACACACATATGTAATTTTATGCCTATAATGTTATATATATATAATTGCCTCAGTGACTTTTTAGGATCAAATACAAAAAATTGCTTGGTATCTAAGAAGTGTTAACACCCAGCAAGCATAGGAACTTAACAGTGATGACTTATATCATACGGCTGATCTTGTTTTGTTTTCTTTTGTTTTTACACTAATGTTTTACACAGAAATTCAGTAGAGAAGGCCAGCACTGTCAACCATTGGTGATGCAAACTAGACCAGAACTAAGCATTAAGAGATTCCAGATATACCTCTTAGATAAGGAAAAGTCACAACTCATGTGTCACCTTTGTCAGACAATGTTTAACTTTATGCCCATTATATCTGCAGCCTTTTTTTTTAAGGAGTCTGCAAATCCCTTTATTTGGAAGTTAGGTCAACATAGCTATTGTGTTTTCTTCCAGCACCCCCCTCTTATGTGCTGTTCGAACCTCCGGCAGCTCAGAAAATCATTAAACATTGGAGAATGAATGCTTGCTGCAAACACTAACGTGTCCGCTATTGCCCTTTGACGGTTTTGTATGTGTTCTAGCTGTTTCAAGTTCAGTGTTCTCATCTCACATTAGATGCCTGTCTTACTAGTAACTGTGTAAACAGGGAAGAGAGAAATAACAATATTTCTAATCTAACTACATGGTGCTTTTATTGTGTTTTCTCTTCCAGTTTAAAGATATTCAATGAATAGAGAATAAACATTCCTGAGGGTTCTTTTCCCCTGAAAAGGAAGGAGATCTTGGATTTTCTGCATATGAGGGAGATGCTGGCTTTCAAAACAACATTCACTAAAAGAAGTTGACACACAGTGACAAGCACAGGTTTGGAAGATGTTAAGACCTGACCTCACATCTTGGCTCTGACCTATGTAAGCCGCATTGCTCTCTGCTCCAATGATGTGAACTGTATGAACTGTGGTGACACTATTAGCAATGCCTATTTCATTGGTGTATAAGATTTGACAATGTTCCATAAACCACCAAGCACAATGCAAAACATCAGTTATTATTGTTATGACTTTTTTTTATTACTTCTATAAGGAAAAGCATGCTGAAAGTTATAACTAAGAATTCTAGTTACTTTACAATCCCATAAACAATATCAGGGAAATCCTTAAATGTTAAGAATAAAAACAGTGTGGGGGCACCTGGGTGGCTCAGTGGGTTAAGCTGCTGCCTTCGGCTCAGGTCATGATCTCAGGGTCCTGGGATGGAGTCCCGCATCGGGCTCTCTGCTCGGCAGGGAGCCTGCTTCCCTCCCTCTCTCTGCCTGCCTCTCTGTCTACTTGTGATCTCTCTCTGTCAAATAAATAAATAAAATCTTTAAAAAAAAAAAGAATAAAAACAGTGCGTATTCAGGAGAGTTTATATTTATGTTTATACCCACACATACATGTGAAATTATATATATAGATAGATCTATCTATATCTCTAGATCTATCTATATCTATATCTATCTATCGATAGATAGATCTAGCTAGATCAATCTATCTATCTATCTATATAGATATCTCACCTTTACTGTTGCAGTAGGCTTGATCGGGCTTCTCTGCTTCTTGTCCCCATCCTTTCAACTATCCTGACTTCTCAACTATATATATATAGGTATCTATCTATATATATATATTCCAGAGCCAATAATATGGTCCCTAAAGTTGGCAGCAGTTGTAAATACACAATTATTAGTGTTATATAGCACACATCAACCCAACATGTAAAGGAATTGTATGGAGTAAAATCTTCCCAGCTCAATAATATCTGAAGGGTATTGTGTAAATACACACACAGGAAATAGCATTAAAAAGAACAGTAAATGCAGTTGCTAATGAGTTCAGCTCAGGGTAAGATTTCCCTCCAACACAGGGGTTTGGTTAAACATTAGGGAGCCCAGGGCCTTCTTAGGTCTATAACCCTGGGAACTAGTTTACCCTCTAAGGGTCCCCTCAATTCAGGAGAGGTTTAACAGCAATAGACCAGACTCTAGGTCCACATTTGAGTATTTTTGGATCCATCTCTTCTCTCTTCATCTTGTCCAGTGCTAATTAAGTGTATCCCTGACACCCCCAACAGCCTGGTTATCTGTCTCTGGGCCCCCTTGTTGAGTGTGGCACTGGCTGCAGTGACAATTGTTCCTTCATGGATGGTGAGGCCCAATAATTCCTCAAGGCAGAATGGGCATATGAAGTGGGGCAATTCTTTGCCACATGGGCATGTTCTGTTCACTGTGGGTCCTTTGACTTCACTTTCTCCCACTCTCAAATTCTAGTAAGGTCTCACGATAAATTGTAAAAGTCTTCACATCTTTCCAAATGCTTCCTACAGAGGAATTACCACCATCTTGAAAACTTCTGGGCTTTGAGTTTGTTTTTCTTGAGGATGGATTCTTTTTTTTTTTTTTTTAATTTAATTTAATTTTTTTTCAGCATTCCAAGATTCTTTGTTTATACCACACCCAGTGCTCCATGCAATATATGCCCTCCTTATTACCAACACCAGGCTTACCCAACCCCCCAACCTCCTCCCCTCCAAAACCCTCAGTTTGTTTCTCAGAGTCCACAGTCTCTCATGGTTCGTCTCCTCCTTTGATTTCCCCCAACTCACTTCTCCTCACCATCTCCCAATGTCCTCCATGTTATTCCTTATGCTCCACAAGTAAGTGAAACCATATGATAATTGTCTCTCTCTGCTTGACTTATTTCACTCAGCATAATCTCCTCCAGGAAGTGGAGATCCTCTTTTTCTTCTCTGAACCAACTGCACCTTTAGACGTAGAAGTAAAATAAGGTCTCAGTGGTTAAAAGATGAAGGGCTGTATAGTGGACATCTGACATTTTATTAGTTGCCCAGAATCTAAATGCTTTACTAAGGTTTGCATGATCCCTGCCTGTCAGTACAGGTTAATAAGGGTCCAGATCCATCTTTCCAAGCTCCCAGGAAAATGAGGGTAAAAGTCTGCAAATTTCCTCCACAGCCCAGAAATTTGTAACTAGGGTTTGTGATCAGAGTGAAAAATTTTATTTCCTGATGGGCAGCAAGCTGAGTAAGAACATCATATTGCCAGGAGTAGTCCACAACTCAGTGGGGATCCTACATGCAAAGCTGGCAGCAGGTGCTACTGCCCTCAAGTTCTCCTTAGACTGGTTCTCTGGTTCTCTTTGCACTGTGGCTCTGGTTAATAAGTCTGCCTTCCCTCCCACCATTTTTGGAGTCTAGTTCTCGAGTATTCATGGAAATCTATGACTCATTCCCATTTTCCTATTTAAAGTAGTTCTAGTGGACTTATGGACTGCAAGTTTGTGTTTCCCCAAAATTCATATGTTAAAACCCTAACCCCCTAAGGGATGGTATTAGGAGGTGGGGCCTTTGAGAAGCAATTAGGTCATGATGGTTGGGTCCTCATCATGGGGTTTATGTCCCAAAAGAAGACACCAGAGTGATTGCTTCTTGCCTCTTTGCTCTTAGTCATATGAAGTTGTACTAGAAGACCACCAGCTATAAGAACAGGAAGAGAACCCTCACTGGTTCACTGGGGAGTGGATCTGCCCATACCTTCAGCCTGGACTTTCCAGCCTCCAGAACTGTGAGGAAAAAGTGTTTGTTATTTAAGTCCTCCAGTGTATGGTATTCCATTACAGCAGCCTAGGCTGACTAAAATAGTTTGTATTGTTTCAACTTAAAGCCTGCAGTGATGTGGATGGCTGGGGATGACTAAACCCCTGAAGGGATTCAACCCAGGGCCTCATAGCTTCTAGCCATTCCATAAACATCGGCCTGTACACCACTATGTGCCAGGTACTGTGCTGGGTTCTGTGGATGCAAAAATGACCCAAACCCTGTTTACGACTTGCTGCTCCCATCTCCGGGAGGTCGGGGGTGCAGATAAGCAAATATTTATATTCAGGTGCTAGTGCTGAGCCAGAGGTAAGGGCCAGAATTGTTAGAAGTTGTGAACCCTAATCTTTTGTTGGTTATATGTATTATAAATCCAATTTGTGACCCCTTCTTTTCACTTTCTTATGATGTATTTGTTATAGAGTTCATTATATTATAATTTGTGCTTCTGTATCATGTGTAAAATATTCCTTTTCTGAAATTTAGGATTATTAAAATTCTTACCTATAAATTTTTTTCCACAGTTTCACATTTTCTATTAGTTTTTTTTTAATTAATTAATTTAGTAAATGTTTTCCTAAGTCTGTTGAAGTGATTTTATTATGCATCTCCTTTAGTGAATTAATGAAATGAATCACTTTAAAATATTTGCTAATTTGGGGTGGCTCAGTTGGTTAAGCAACTGTCTTCGACTCAGGTCATGATCCCAGAGTCCCAGGATCAAGCCCCAAGGCTCCGTGGGGAGTCTGCTTCTCTCTCTGACCTTCTCCTCTCTCAACGCTTTCTCTCACTCTCTCTCTCTCAAATAAGTAAATAAAATCTTTTAAAAAAAATATGTATCTGATAATAATAAGCCACACCAGCATTCCTAGAATACACTCAAATCAATCTTGATTTTATTCATAAATTGTTGGATTCAATTTGCTAATATTTTGTTTAAAATTTTTACATCTGCATTCATAAGTGAAATCGCCACGTAATTTTTATGTATCATTTGTCCATGCCTGATTAATACCAAAATTATCTCAGCCTCATAAAATAAATTAGGGGGATTACATGTGTGCCAGTTCTCTGGAACAGTTTGTGTAAGCTTGGAATCAACTCAATTTTTTCTGAAACTTGCCTGTGAAATCTGAGCAACAGGATTTGTGTGTGTGTGTGTGTGTGTGTGTGTGTGTGGCTAAATGTTGTCATTTCTTTCCTGAAAACCACTATATCCTTTCTGTAAAAGTTATGTACTATAAAATTTAAAAATACCTTAACTAGACCATTCATTATTCTACCCCCAACACACTCTCTCTATTCATTTTACTTCTTCTCTTGATGTTCCTTCCTCTTTGTGTCCCTTTCCGATGTTATCTATTTTATATTACTATTTGATCTGATTCTGTCCCGGTTTGCTTTCCTAAAAAAATTTCTAGGACCCTAGAGAATGGAGCAGATCAGAGTTCAGAAAATTATCCTTCACAGGGTGCCAAATTCTTCTGTCTTATTAAAACCTCGACTCTCCAGCTCTTGAGTCCCTTGGGGGAGATGCATGGTCCCGCCTAGAAAATCATTTGTAAGCATTTAAAGAACACTCACTCAGTACCAGGCTGAGAGCCAGGAGTCAGGGTGAATAAAACAAGGTCCACACCCTTGGCCTTTCCCAATGAGATTTCACAGTCTTCTAAGAGATGGACAAGCAGTTTTTAAAGCAAACAATTAGAGCAATGGAACGGATGCAGAAGTAAGAATCAAGAAACCCAGAGGAGGAGATGTTTAAATCCCAGGGATGAGAGGTTGTCACTGTAGAGTCAACTTACTCCTTTAAACAACTTTTTTTGCCCAGAAGCATCCCATTATTAGCACTAAGTCTTAAAACCAGGAAAATTCTTCAATTCCTGGCAGACTGGGTTAACTGGTCACTACATCTAGACCCTCAAGAGCTAGCACTATACCTGAACAGCAAGAATCCAAAAGGGCATATTTGATTAGTTAACATAAGATCTGAATAACCACACAGAGTGGATATTCAACAGGCATAAGGCACAGAGATGGCAGGGCAGTCAAGAGGAATAGTGGATGCAGAGGCAGGAAAGAACAGGGTGGTAGTTTGGAATTATAAGTCATCCCATGTGACAGACGTTCCAGTGCACACAGTGAAAGGATGGGAGGTGAGATTGCTGGAATAGGCAAAAGGCCCAAGAGCAAGTCTTGCTAAGGAAAGTCAGTTTGATTTTACTATTGGTCACTCTGAGATGATGGCATTAAGAGAGCTGACTCTGAACTAACTTGAGCATGATAGTGTAGAATCCAAACTACTTCAGACCCTTGTAAACACAGGTTTTATTTGTTTTGTTTTGTTTTGTTTTACTATTGTTTGGAAGAATTATCCACATCTTTATGATCAGGACCCGGTGTTGTGCAGAAAAGAAAGCCTCAAACTCTTGCATTCTCATCAGAGTGGTTTCCACACTCAATGTGTGACCTCAGGCAAATATCTAAAATTCTCCCAGCCTTGGTATCTTCCTCCCTAAAACAGAAACAGTGACAATAATTCTATTACTTTTGTGGGGAACCAAGGGAAAAATGTCTGTGGGCAGGCTCTAGAAAATGTCAAGCAACTAGCAGATCTAGCTTTGGAATTTGTAGTTGGAATAATTGGATAGCTAATAGTGTAAGAGAAAACTGACTGAAAAGGAAAGAAGCAACTGAACTCATTAGCTATTGAAGTTAGACCTAAATTGTCTGTGCAACTTCAGCAAGGCTATATAATAGGCCTTGAACTTGAGATAACTCGGCAATAGCATAGCTCAGCACAGTGAAAGTCAACTGTATATAATTTGCATGTGAAACAGATCAGTCTGTGATCTCAGTGCAAAGGAGGGCTATTTTTAACCAAACACAGAAGTGAAGCTAACTTATGAAAGAGTTAACAACCATGAGGCTGATCTAGCATTTTTAACTAAATGGCACCTATCAATGTCTCTCTCACTTAATTCCAACAGAGATGGCACATTTCCCTCTGTGGGCTTTAATCTCTCTGGCCCGCAGCACGGTGAGCAATCCATTGTTTCTGTTTGCTTTGAGATACAAGTGTATTGGGCCACTGGGGTTTCAGGTGCCATTCTCACCTGCCTACCTCCAAATTTTTCTGTCACCTACATTGCCCATTTCCAAGCTGTTTGCTCCCAGCCAAGTAAGTGGGGCTGTAATCATGGCTTATTTGTAGAAGAACTCTGGGTCACCTTGGTTTTTTTAACTTGCCATTTTATTAGGGTGAAGTTAGAAATAACACCACATCTATAGAGAGATCTCACTGAAAATAGCATGAACTCATGTCCCATAGATTGCGTATCATGCTAGGAATTTTGTGTCCTGATTTCTAGTCTCAGGTCTGTTGCTAACTCTTGGTATGACCCTGGGTGAATCTCTTAAAGGCTCTGAGCCTGAGCCTCAGTTTTCCATCTGGAAAGTGGAGGAGGGTAATTTTCCTTGTTTGACCCAGCTGTTGGATTGCAAATAAAGAACGGTAAATGAACTTTTGTAAACTACAATTGCTACCAGCATCATGAGCCTTAAAAAGAATGATAAAAGGGCCAGATTTTGACTCAGAAGTAAAAATTCTATTTTCCACTTACAGCTTGGATGATAATGGATGATATTGCATCAGTATCTTGGAGGAGCTAAGGGTTTGGCTCTGGAGCCAAAGAGCCTAGTTTCAAATTCTAAGGCCACGAATTGCCAGTTGTGTGTGACCCTAGGCAGGTCACTCACATATCTTATGGTTCAATTTCCTCCCCTCTTTAATGCTGGTGATATTAATTGATTATAATATTGACAAAATTATATTAATAGGTATTAATAGAGTCTATGCTAAGTAGTTGATATAAGGAATAACCAAGTTAAAAATCTATAAGGCACTTTGATCAAAGGTTGACACACTGAAATTCTTCAATCCATTAGTCGTATTAATTTCAGTTGCACCTTCTGAAAATGAGTAAGATGTGGCAGCCTAAAATGATAAATTTTAAAATACTCTGTCAACTTTTCAAAAGACAGTTCAAATATCACCAGTGTGTGTGAATAGCTACTGGTGAATGCACTTTTGCTCTGCTAGCTAGAATTCCTGGGTCAGGGGTCTCTCTCCCTCATACACACAGACACACCCATAAACACTATACTCAGACACAGACACACACAGCAACACACATACACATTCACACATGTGTCCAAATACCCTAGAAAAGTTCTGACTCTTCTCAGTGAAGAAAGTGCTCTCTTCTGTCAATGTTGAACCTAAAAGAATAAAATCCAGGGTCTTCCAGATAATCAACAACTTATTTTGTTTCCAGGAATCCCTATCCCCCATCCCCAAGATCATTGATTTTCCAGTCATGGGTCATTAATTTTGAACAAGACCAGACTTTCCTCCTTTTGGACACTTGATTACCTCAACCCTAAGAGAAGCTGGCATCACAGTCCATGAGTCATTCCATGAATATTTGTTGACTGACCAAATGAATGATCCTAAAGTAAAAGAAACCATCACTCCCACGATGTGTTTGCTATGGAAAAAAAATGCTTTGGTATGCACATTTTTTTAGAAAAAATTCTGTTACATAAATATTTACATTCTCTAGGCCAGCCCAGTCCCCATTTAATTTCTCTTGTAGATCACTGAGTTATTTACAAAAGTCAATACTCAGAATTAAATATATGTTAAAAAAAAAAACAACACTGGAAAGTTTGTCCATGAGAATTCAAGTCCTGTCTTCTGGGTCCCCCCGTCTTTCATTCATACATTGTTTTGTTCATCTCCCACTCATCCATCCATCCATTCATTAACAACCTTTCACTGAGTGCTTCCCCTGAAACACACATTATTCTGGCGGACAATGGTAGAAAAATGAAAGTGATGCATTTCTAACTTTAAGGAGAACACAGTCAGATGGGAGAGGAAGGAGATACAAAGAAGTGTGGCAAAGACTTTCTGGAGGAGGTGATGTTTGAGCTGCCATGAAGAAGAAGCAGGAGCACATCCGGGTTTCTAGGTCTGCTGCCAACTTGCCAGTTGACTGCAGGTTGGCATCAGCTCTCCTCAGCTCTTCTCCATGCATCTACTCCTTCTGGCACTCAGACCGTGGGAGCATTCCCTCCCTGGACTTCGGGGAGAGAGAAAAGGGGGACTAAGCCGGTAAATGAACGATGGTACCTATAGTGCTTACTCTGACCTGGAAAACATCAAGTCCTTTCACATTCCATTGACCAAAGCATGCCACATGGACAAGTCAGAAAGACATAGATGTATGCTGCTGCCATATGGCAAGTCAAGTGACAGTCCATGGGACCTGCAATCCTTATTGTAGAAAGATAGTGAAGAGTTGAGAATAAAAATCTAACCTGCCATAATCATTTTATTAAAACACAGTTTACTAGGGCCAGGCACTCTGAATTAAAGGGGATGAGAATGAAGCCCAGCCAGTGGCAATCATCCTGGTAAATCCAGTTGGTGTAGCTATAAATCTTGAAGTTCTTTAACTCCTTATTTTCTTTCTTCCGCAAAGAAAATAATTTACTAAATCATATTAATTACATCTACAATGCTAATAATATAGTACTTAGCAAAGTACCTACTTCACAGTATTCATTATATATTTGATGAGTGAATGAACATATGATTGAATAAATGAAGGACTGGAATGCCAGCCCTCCCTGGCAAAGTCCATTTTTAGGTTGGCCCATGTAAGAACACTTACGCACCCAGGCTTATCAACTACTGTTAGATCTGCTAATAACTGTTGATTCGTCCTCCTCACACTACGCTGTATTCACTGTGAGGTCAGGATGTTGTCTCCTGCGGGCGAGGCACAGTATCTGATTTCTGATAGGAGCTCAGTTATATGTTCTGATTCCTAGTTGTCATTATCAGCATGATGCCATGACCACTTTGCATATAAGAAAGACTTTGATTATGATATAAACACTTTGCATATGCTATTCTTCTAAGAGATGCTGCTTAACCACAGGCTAGCTGTGTTATATGTTGAGTAAGTGCCAAACATTAGAATTTACCATGTCAGTCTGTCCCCAAATTCATACCCATTATACCATGCTGACTCCTTAAGATCAGCTACAAGCTGAGAGAAGATATGTTTAGTAAAAGCAACAAAAATATATAAAAGGAACTTGTACAAGTTAATAAGAAAAGCACAATAACCCAACAGAAATATGGGTAAACAATTTAAAGAGGTTTTTCATAAAATAGAAAACTCGTATGGTGTGTAGAATTCAAGGAAATATTCAATCCCATTAGTTTAAGACCAAAATGTGCTACTATTTTATGCTCATTTGATTGGCAACAATTAAAAAGTGTGGCAATATCAAGTGTCAGAAAGTAAAAACAATCACAAGATTTCTAATATATTGCTGATGGATGTATAAATTGGTTCAATTACTGAAAATAGTTGGAAATTATATTAAAGCTGTACATTTAAATACCATGCAAAATAACAATTTTATTTCTACATGCAGAACCAAGGGAAACTTTTAAACATATTCACAAGACAGAAGTCCAATATTATTCATGGAAGCATCTTTGAAATTAGTAAAAACCCAAAAACTATCTGGTGCTCATAGACAGGACCATGGAAAAATAAAACTGTTGTATATTTAGTTAATTATACTATATCCCTAGAAATAAATGAGGTACAGCAACAAGTAGCAATATAAATGAACCATAGCAATATGTCTAAATGAAAAACTAAGTTGCAAAATATTATGTACAACATAAACAAATTCATTTTTTAGGAAGCTGAACACAATTCATTTAAAAATAAGTAATTTCTTGAACATATAAAAAACAAAATGGGAAAGAAAAAGAATGATACCCAAAGACTTTGGGATGGTGTTTACTCTGCATGGGGTAAAGTAAGAAAAAGAGGCAAGAAGATTCCTTACAGTTATTGTGAAGGTCTTGCCTTGACTTGTGGATTCACAGATGTTTATAAACTTATTTCAAGGTAATTAGTTATTTTTAAAAATTTTAGGAGAGAGTAACCCACAGACCAATGATAAAGTCCATGGCCAAAGATGATAAACAATACACTTGCACTTGAAGCCCATTAAAAAAAAAAAAAAAAAAAAAAAAAGGAAACAAAAGGTCTAAGTGGAATCCAAGGACTTATGCTCAGAGTTAAATGGAATATTAATTTTGAGAAGAAATCCTCCAATTTGCCCTAGTCCTCTTCAATTAGTTTAAGCACAGCTGTAACAGGAAGATCCTCAAAAGGGACAGAAGAGGGCCCCCAGAACCCAGGGCACACACACTGTGGGTCAGAGGCTGTTGAGATAACCAGGCATCAGGAGGCCACAGGTGGCACTGAGAGAGCCAGGCAGCCATTTAACAACCAAGAGGCTGGCTGTCCCCGGCACACCCATGGGAAAGGAGAGGTCAGTTGGGTCTCATGTTCGGCAAAGAATCAGGATTTGAAGATTCACAGGAAATAAAGATGCTGAAGCACAGTTAATAAGAGAAGCTGTGCAGTGAACTGGAATGAAGACTAAACTCGAAATGACAAGACTGTCTTTAGCTCTGTTCCTGGCTACTATTATCCTTCCACGCAAGTCATTTTCTCTGCCTACATTCCGGGTCCTTTCTAGGATGTCTTCTGTTACAGAGGCTTTTGTGAAGCTCGTGTGAGAAAACATGCAAGGATGTGCTAGTTAGAAATTACAAAATGCTTAGGAAAGGTGAGGAGTTATTATTTTGATTATTTTGCTCATTAAAGATACTGAAGATTGAGTAACCATGAAAAATTCCAGAAGGTCCCTGACATGCCCTGAAGTGCCCATCATCTGTCTGCTTCCTCTAGTGGATTAGAAATTCTTAAGGACAGAGATATTAACACATTCTCTGATAGATCTTTTGCACCTAACTCATTAGATGGTCCCTGTATTCTGTGAAGTATTGAATCAATTAATGGGATGATTGCAAACAACTCAAGTTCTGGCCTCTTTACAACCCAACTGTACAATGACAATGATGTCATAGCGAGAACTTTGGCAACCTACCCTCCACATACATGACACTCCAGTCTTTATGAGAAAAACCTCATTACACGATTGTGCTTAAAATTCCCTTGAGCTCCCTGAAGTCTACAAAACAAAACAAAACAAAACAAAAACCTCAAATTCCTCAGTGTGGTATGATATTCAACACTGATAACATAGTCTGTCTTCTCCCTACCTTTCCTTTCCTTGCCTTCTCATCTGCCACAGAGGCTTACTGATCCATTATGTTCTAGAATCTGTAACTTGAGCTTTCCAAACCTTGCAGTACCTCATGCCTGGAATTTTTTATCATTCTTCAGTCTGTCCTTACCAAGCAAACTACAGTTTATGCTAATAATGGGAGTTCACACATCTGTTCTCCTTGTTGGTCCCAGGCAGAGTCCCACCATACCTCATGGCATGATCTGTTTATGTCTGAGTGTTCTCAGGGCAGAGAACATACTCATCTCTTACCTCCAGCACCCACCATGGTTCTTAGAAACAGATGTGTACTCAGCACAGGCTTAGTGCAAGGACAGAAGGAAGAATCTTGCTTCTTCAGTCAAACACAGAAGATAAGCGTGGTGGGAAGCCTGGGAAAGTATTTCCCATGGACCTCTACACAATGATCCCTGGGCGTAGTGGGACAGGAAACAAAGTAGTAATATTTTG
This sequence comes from Enhydra lutris kenyoni, assembly GCF_002288905.1. Taxonomy (NCBI): domain Eukaryota; kingdom Metazoa; phylum Chordata; class Mammalia; order Carnivora; family Mustelidae; genus Enhydra; species Enhydra lutris. The sequence goes on from NW_019154105.1 coordinate 61,455,315, forward strand.
AACTTCAAAATTTGCCCAGCATAGAAGAGCTTATTTCCTGTGCCACTTTGACTGTATAGAATTGAGTTTGATTTTATCAAATAGTAATTTTTCACATGTGTAATGCATGGAGGTGGGTGATTGATGTAGAATCTTGGAAAATTACTCCCAACATGTCAGAAGGAGAAATGGATTAGTGAGAATTATTATTTATAGTGGTAAATGTGGCTTTGCATTAACCCAGCCAAATCAAAGCCTTATGTAAAGGGAAGTTACCTCATACTTGACTCGTTCCCTAACTAAATATTATTGCCAGTAAGGCCAATGATGTCAAATGGGTCAATTGTGTTGAGTTTTAGAAATTACATCTGCTTCCTTTGATTAATACTTCAGAACATTTTTTAACTACACTCGTTTATAAAAAAATGTGACCCTGAATATTATAAAGTCTTCATATACCTAGAAATAAAAATCCCTAAAGAATATAAACACATCTTTTCCCAATCTTTTTTTTTCATTTTTTAAAGACTGTAAGTTATTGTTGTGGACTGAATAGTGACAACTATCCCAAATATATACATTAAAGCCCTTTCCTCTAATATGACTACACTAGGAGATAAGCCCTATGAGGAAGTCATTAAGTTGAAAGGAGTTCATAAGAGTGGGGTCCTAATCTAATTGGACTGTTGTCCCTATAGGAAGAGAAGGAGATGCCAGAGGTCTCCCACTCTCCACGCTCACAGAGTAAAGACCATGCGAGGACACACGGAGAAGGCAGCTATCTACAAAGAGGAGGAGAGATTTCATCAGAAATGAGCTCTGAAGGCACCTTGATCTTGGACTTCTAGCCTCCAGAAATGTAAAAAACATTTCTGTTGTTTAAGCCACACAGTCTATGGTATACTGTTATAGCAGCCTGAGGTGATTTATGCAATGACATACACAGGCTTAAAGGGACTCCTGCAAGATTTCTTCACATATGGGTATTCTTATGTTAACCCCTCCCTAATCAGGACAGAGCACATTTGCAACAACCCAGAAAATTCTCAGCTACCATTTCCTAAGAAAATCTGACCTGTGTCTCCTACCCAGGGGCAACCAGTGGTCTGATTTCCATCACAATAGATTAAGATGTGCCTATAATAGAATGAGATCTTACAATATGTACTCTTTTTCGTCTGAATTCATCAGCTCCACATAATGTTGTTAAGATTCATCCATGTTATTTCATGTATCAGTAGTTTGTCATAAATATATATACATATATACATATATATGTGTGTATATATATATTTATGGGACATATATATATGTTTATATAGTGAAATGCCACTCAGAAATAAATATGTATATACAAATATGTAATACCTGAGTGTATTTCTCTATATAAATATATCATAATTTATTTATCCATTATTCTTTGAATGGAATATTCTGTTTGCTGAGAGTTTGTATCAAATTATTCTTTGCATTTATTAAGATGATTATGTAGTTTTTTTTCTTTGTCAATAATGGTAAAGTATATTGATTTATTTTCTAATGTTAAACCAATCTTTCATGCTTATCATTTTTATATATTGTCAGAAATTATTTGTTAGTGATGATTTTGCTAAAGGTTTTTGTGTCCATACATGAGAGGTATCAGTTTTGAGATTTTGTTCATTGTAATGTGTGTCCAGTTGTGATGTCCTAGTTAATGATGCCTCTGAAATGGATTGGGGAGTGCTTCTTTCCTATTTTCTGAAATAATTTGTAGAGTACTTTAAAGATTTGCTACTGTTCACCAGTGAAGTCATTTATGCCTGGAGTTTCCTTTGTACTTAAATACAAATTAACTTTCTCTAATAGAGGGCTATTCAGATCTTCTATTTCTTCTTGAGGTAGTTCTGGCAAGATGGACCTTCAATGAATTCTTCTGTTTTATTTAAACAGGGATGTTTATTGGCATAAAGTGTTTCACAGTCATCTTTTAGGTCTCTTTTATTATTGGTTGGATTTTTAGTTATGTCCTCTCTTTCATTGTTGATCCTGGTGATTTGTATTTCATCTCTTTTCTTTCTTGATCAATCTAGCTAGTAGGTATCAATCTTACTACTCCTTTTTCAAATACTCAGTTTTGACTTTGTTCACTTTTTTAATTTATTCTTGTTTTTTATGTATTTCTGTTCTTATCTGTATTATTTCCTTCTTTCAACTTAACTTGCATTTGATTTACTCTTTCTTCTCTAGTTTCTTAGTTAAGCTTAGATCATTAATTTTAGACCATTGTTCTTTTATAATAGAATTATTTGAAGCTTTAGATTTTCCTTTAACCGATGCTTAGCTGCATCCCACACATTGTGTCTTAATATTATAAATATTCTTCATATAATATAAATTATTGTGTATTATTTTAAAATTATATTTAGCATATATTATTCTGGTTTTAGTATTACTTAATACTAAATAGTACTAAACATTAAAATGTATTTCTTTCATCCATGGGTTATCTTATTTTTTTAATTGGAAAATAAATATTTTATTTATTTATTTGAGAAAAAGAGACAGAAAGAGTGACAGAGATAGTAAGAGAGAGCACCATCAAGGAGAAGGAGAAGCAGATGCCCTGCTGGGCAGGAAGCAGATGCGGGGCTCAATCCCTGGGCCCTAGGATTGTGACCTGAACTGAAGGCAACCATTTTACAAACTGAGCCACCTAGGCGCCCTGACTCATGGGTTATTTTAAAGACTTTTCATCTAATTACCAAATATTTGACTATTTTTTAGATATTTTACATAGTTTTTTTTTCATATACTTCTATTATAGACAGACTCTGTACAATGTAATTTTTAAAAAATGTGCTGAGTTTTTATGGCCATTATATGAACTACCTAGGTGAAGTTTTCTAACAGTTGAAAACACTGTACATTATATGATTTCAGTTTTCTATAAATATCAATTAGATCAAGTTAGTTAATAATATTTTTTAGTTCTTCTATATCTTCAGTAGTATTTTATCTACTCTATCAATTTCTGAGACAGATGTTAAAAATCTCAAACTGAAATTGTTAATTTTGTAAAACATTTCTGACTTTACTTCTATCAGTTTTTAATCAAGAATTTTAAAGCTCTAGTGGTAGATGCATTTTAGACTTCCTATATTTGCCTGAAAAAACTGACACTTTATCATCATAAAATTCTCCCCTTTATCTCTGGCAGCACTCGTTGTTTTAAAGTCTACATTGTCTGATAATTGCTATAGCCACTCAGTTTTCTTATGATTAATTTTTACAATGTATATCTTTTTCCATTATTTTACTTTTCACCTATTTGTGTCTTTCTATTTAAAGTATGATTGACTTTACAGCACAGTATGGGTCTTTACTTATCTAGTCTGCAAATTTCTGCCTTTTACTGGAATGTTTAACCATTTACATAAAATGTAAATATTAACACGACTGGAGTTAAGTCTTTCATGTTGCTATTTGCTTATTATTTGTCTCATCTGTTTTTGTTTCTTTGTTGTGTTTTGCTACAATTTTAAACCACAGCCTGTGATCTCTGTTGCCAAGGCCTAAAAACATTTTCATACATTTCATCCAGTTTTGTCATTGTTGTTGCTTTTACAAAGAATAACTCCAATATCCATTACCCATCATAACCAAAATGGAAGTGCTTTCCTGTTTGTTTTGAAATTTAATAGTAAATTATCAACATTTCCAATGACAAAGTACCCCATAATCTTTGGGCTCTTATCCCAGGAAGAGATGTGCTTTACATTCTGAGTTATCAGCTGTAGGAGTACATGTGGAAAAGAACACGTGAATTATGGACTGGCTCTGGAGGAAGGGGCCCTGAGGGAAACTGGGTCAGAGGTCAGAACAAGCAATGCATCTGGAATCCCAGTTCCAGGCAAGTTTTCAACCTAAAATCAACTGTCACATGTTTTTGAGCTCTCTGACTTAGGTAACCAGTGCCGGGAAGAAGACATTTAATTGATATTGACAAAACATGTAACAGCCAATTCAAGGAATCTTTTATTAGTAGAGGAGGGAGCGGGCCTGGCATGGAAGAAAAGCTGGCTAAGATTAGGGTTCCTGAATTACCTACTTCTAAGGGAGAAATCTTGCCAAATGTGTTTGGAGTTATATTTGTTATCCCCTGCTTTTACACAAATTATATATATGAAAAAGAAAAAGCATCAGCTTATAACAACAAATGTTTATTATCTCACTTTGATTCTGTGGGTCAGGAATCTAAGAGTGGTTCAGCTGGGTGGTTCTGGCTGAGGCTACCTCATGAGATTGTATCAGGCTCTTGGAGACGGTTGCAGTATTCGAGTTTTTGGCACAACTCAAGTCCTCTCTGGCTACTGGCTGGAGACTTCAGTTCCTTACCCCGTTGACCTCTCCCAAGTCTACTAGGCATTTTCACGGCATGGCAGCTTGCTTCCCACAAAGTGAGTGATACACACACAGAGAAAGCAATGCCATACTGCTTTCTATGACCTCATCTCTGCATCACACAAATCACCTGGGCCTTATCTTTTTCATTAGAAGTAAGTCGCCAAGTCCAGCCCAAACTTAGTGGGACAGGTTTACACAAGTGGTTCCTAGCAAGAGGCCAGGGGCCTTGAGGATCATCGTCAAGGCTGGTATTTACAGGAGCTGTGGTGTTAGTATTTAGGATGTCCTGCTTCTTGGTTCAGGGGAGGGGTGGCTATAAGAACTGGAACTACAGAGGCACCTGGGTGGCTCAGTGGGCTAAGCCTCTGCCTTTCACTCAAGTCATGATCTCAGGATCCTGGGATTGAACTCCTCATCGGGTTCTCTCTCAGCAAGGAGCCTGCTTCCCCCTTCCTTTCTCTGCTTGCCTATCTGCCTACTTGTGATCTCTGTCTATTAGATAAGTAAATAAAATCTTAAAAAAGAAAGAAAGAAAAGAACTGGAACTGCAGGAAGTCTTAGTGTTTATGGAGGAGAAAGCTGTAGTTGTGTGTAGGTTTAACTATATTAGCTACTTTAGGTCAACATTTATTTGCATCATCTGCATAAAGGTCATTCCAACTTCTGAGGTTATAATCAAAGAGACAGCCGTTTCATAATTTCGTGTAAACCATATATTTTGTTCTTATTAAGAGGGAACATACTTACTGCTTAAAAAAATGGAAAAGAAGTAAAAGCTCTCTTAAATTACCCCACCCTGAGATAACCACTATTAATGTTTTGATGAGCATTTCAGACATTTTTATATCCACAGAAACACCTAAACTATATATTATATAATTTTAAAATATATCACACCGGCTTCTTAGCAACTGCAGTTTTCACTTGATAATATGCTATGAGCAATTTTCCATGTCAGTAAATATAGCTCCATACCATCATTTTGAGTGACTGCAATGTGTCCCATTATATGGATGCTCTATAATTTACTCTACTAGTTACTTATTATTAGAATATTAAGGTTGTTTCATATTTCTGTTTTTAGAGGAACTGAATGTGCAACTGTGGGGATACCCAGCTTAGCACAAACCTAAAACACAGGGCATTCATTATCCTGGTTTTATTTCTTTTTCCATGCCTTTTCAGATTTTAGAGGAAATGTCCATGTTTCACAATTATTTGTGAAAGCTGCAAAAATTTTTAAAAGAGTTCAAGAGGCCACAGTCTACAAAGAAATGTGTGACTCAGGAGGGCTTTCCTATTTCCTGGGTAAAGCTAATTTTATTAATTTTATGAGAAGACCCAAAGCCCACTCTTCTTCCATTCATTCCTGGCATGACACAGTGAAGATAGAAAGAAACATTAATCATAATCATGGTCATTGGTGAATTTAGCCCCCAGGGACAGTTTTAGTGTAAAACACAGCAAGCAGGAACCAAACACCTAAGTCTTGACCACACACTTCCATTCCCCAATGCTCATTAAATTCTCCCCATGAAGGTAGAAAAATATTAACTTTAGATCATGCAGTACAGGTGACTGTGTAGTGTATAACCCAAATGGGGCACTTTAGGAAGTGAAATAAGATGTTGTTAACAATTATCTAGGACAACTAACATAAACCAATACAGTTCCAGGGCAGCTGGAACCTAAGGTCAATGCCAACACATCGGTTAAGGAAACTAAGGTACAGACTGTTGAAATGACTTCTCAGCACTGAGAACTAATTACCTGGGAATCAAGTCAGTCTTCTGTGCCAGATCCCCCTTTACTTTTGGGTAAATATCTAAGTCCCACAGTATCTATGCAAGTTCGTTTTTTGGTTGGTGTTACTTCTCCTTAGGTGAAATCTCACTGGTAATTTTTTTTATTCGTTGGAATGACTTGGAGGATATACTTTTATAATGTTAATATATTTATTCTTACACAGATTCAACAAATAATTAACTAGTTTACATGCCCTGGGTATCTTCATGTGCATCATCTTACTCATATTCTTTTTTTTAAATTTAATTTATTATTTTTTTTTCAATGTTCCAAAATTCATTGTCTTAGTCATATTCTTAAAATTTAGGTTGTGACAGAGGGGTAGTTCTTAGGTCCACCACTAGAGAGAGTGCTGGCCAAGATTTTGGGTTCATAGCCTGCAAGTTTAAGTGCTTTGTGCAGAAGGAAGAAGAGGGGAATCTGTTTTCTTCTGTCTCTAAGAGACTGAGATGCCTTTTTATACAACCGTAAAACCCTAACCCCCACTTCTGCCTTTAATTTTTGCTGTTTGTTTTGTTTTGTTAGTTTTTGTATTTAATTTTCACATCCACCAGAAACCTTTGCTCCTCCGTCTGTGGCTCTTCCCCTAGTATCTCCTACTCTCTGTTCCTTGTTTTTTGTAACTTCCATGTTTACCTCTCTCCTTTAATGCATCATATGATGTTAGAATTACTTATTAATGTCTCTGAGTGCTCATCCTTATCAGTTATGATCTCCTGAAGGACAAGAACTATCTTATTAATTTTACTTTTTCCAACACAAATTTGGCCCTTGGTTAATGTTAGATGAATTAGTGAAAGGATGAATGAATAAATTAGCAGAATGAAAGTATATGATATGATCCAGTAGGAAATCTAAATTTTAGGATGGAAGACTTTGAGACAAGATGTCTCTGATGGGGATATTAAATTTGGATATCAAAATTTCAAAGAAGGAAAGTGAAGCCAGAGAAAATAATAGCAAATAGTTGGGTTCTTAAGCTTATCTCTATCATCCAATCAAATGAAAGAGAAGGGGACTATCCATGTTCCTTAAAAAGAAAAAAATTGTCCATGTAAGTCAAGTAATCACAAGACATTTTCAGGATCTTAGAGAACCTTGATTCTATCACTCAGGGGAGTTAACACTTGCGTGTTATCTACAATTTTCCATGTATCTGTAATCAGATCAGTGTTTGATTAAAATGTTGACTATAACAGGTTTAAAAACAAGATCCTCAGAGATATCAATAGGGATCTCTGTCAAGTTTGACATTGATTTATTAATTCTTTCTTTCTGCTTTAGAAATCACCTATGAATTAAATTATTATATTGTCATATAAACCACATTTCTGTATGCTGGAGATGATGGTACCATAAGATATTTGCCAAATCCAGGTAAAAAATATGTATCTATTTTTGAGTCTAGCAACTATGTCAAAAATGTTTAGTTTGCATGGACTCATTTTCCATGAACCAATACTGTTTTGTTTTGTTTTGTTTTGTTTTGTTTTGTTTTGCTTTGCTTTTAACGGACTCTTGCCTTTTACCTAGGAAACAATTCATTTGATCACTCAATGAACTCTTTTTTTCTGATGAATTCTCTATGAAAAACATTATGCTAAATACTGTGCCAAGTCACTAACTTTTAATATTTTGTGTCTACCCTTGGTCTTTTTTACAAATTAAACAATATTTACTTGACTCCAGCTTCAAGAATCTATTTGTTCCCCTAGAATTCCAAACTAATCACTGATAATGTTTCTGTGTTATAAATTCAAGACTTTTTTTTTCTCATCAGTATCAGATATGTAATATTTCTGACACAGTCTAGACAACTGAACTCAAGATCATTTAAAGCAAATCTCTTTTTTAATTCCTTCCTGATGAGTTTTTCCTACTTGGGACCTTGACTTTCCTGTGCTTTCCCATGGAGGATCATCTATTGGTTTTTTTGAGTCCTTCTATGACCTATCCAGATTCATTCTATCATATGTCCTCAGTTCTATGTTTGAAGTTGTTTATTTTACTCTATAGCCCACGCTCAACATTTGGTATTCTTGGAAATGATAAAAAGGAAGAAAACCTTCGCCCTTTTGGTATTGTCATATTACTATCTTCCTCACTGTCGTACTCCTCTGTAGGACTTTCTATGGAAAAAGTCACCTTTGTTTTTTATGTCATGTGGACACAGTATTCCTTTTTTTTTTTTTTTTAATTTTTAAAAGATTTTATTTCTTTATTTGAGAGACAGCACAAGATGGAAGGAGGAGCAAAGGGAGAAGGAGAAGCAGACTCCGCATTGAGCAGGGAGCCCCACATGGGGCTCAAACCCAGGACCCGTGGATCATGACTTAAGCCAAAGGCAGACACTTAACCCACTGAGCCACCCACCTATGCCTGGACACAAGCCACAGTTGTTGTTTCTGTATCTCAACCTTCAGGTCTTAATCCCAGTTATGATTGTTTAAGCTACCTGTGACAACTTATTATTTCAGACCTATTGTGGCTTACACTGTTGACCCTGTTGCGGTAGATTATAATATCACAAAAATGTTTAGGGATGAGATTACCTGTATGAATCCTCAAAATCATTAGATCATTCAAACTTGTATAAGCCCAAATAATGACCAGAAATCATATGCATTCCTATAATGCCAAACCCCATGATTTGAAGTTCTTTCTATATGATTTTTGCCAATATTCCTTAGTAAAATTATCTGTTTTGCTCCCAAATCCTGCCGTTGGTTACATGACAATGGCTTATTTAAAAAAATTGCAAAATTACTATGCAAAAATGCTTGAAGCCAAGTGCTCCGCCGTGAATATTGATTGAAAGCCTGCATTGTAAAACATTGCCTTTTCCCAGAAAAACTTACTATGAAAAAAATAGAAATAAAAACAACAACAATTAAGATATAAAACAGAGCCAGGAATGAGGGCATAGCTCAAAGCCCTAAGGTTATTTTGTTTTATGTTATTTTTTCCTTTCCTTTAATTTTTCTTTCATATTCACTCCTCAGAACTTTGTCTCCCCAGGAGAGAAAGTTCTCATTGTTGCAAGTTCACTGAAAGATTTACAGAAGAAATAGGCTCTTTTGTTTCTGCCCTTCATTCATCTTCTTTCCCTTTGCACAAACAAACACATTTGCATTCTGAAATCAACAGCATCAGTCAATTGTGCTTGCCATAGACTAACCCCTTTAAAACCTGTCTTTAAACCCTTTGGAGACTTTGATGCTGTAACTGAAAAATCCAAGTGATGTTCCTTCATCCCACTTGGAATTGCTGGAGAAATTGCGTTGCTGGAGTTGACACAAGCCAGTCAGTTAGTCTCTTCTGGGTTACTGGCTTTGTGTCAATTTCATCTGTGGCTGAATTGGTCAAACTGTGCCATCCTACATGGCTTTCGGATAAAAACCTACTCTTAACTTTCTTCATGCTTATTTGGAGCTTCCACCTGAAACACTGCCTTTTCAGCCTCACAGTGCCCCTGTGATATAATCAGGGAAGATATCTGTGTTTTTCAAATACTGAAACTGATATTTAATTGGGATAAGTGATTTACTCAGATTACAAGGCACCTGGCAAAGTCAGAAATTGAACTCAGGTCTCAAGATTGCATATTCAGTGAACTTCCCAGTTTATTTCCTTAGCATCCAATTCAGTGTCAAATTAAGGGATATTATAAATGGTAATCTCTTATCCTAAAATGTCCCTTCTGACTCTGCTTTCCCCTCAAGCCATCACCTCATTTCCATCCTTCTGTTTGTGATGATATTTTCAAAAGTGTGTAGTGGGGGATAGTACTGGGGAAAATGGTGTGGTGGAAAAAAAAAAATGGAGTTTTTGAGTCTCTTAGAGCTCAGCTCTAACCATTCCCAGATAAAACAAGAGAGATGGGGGTAACACAATGAAAACAAATGGACTATTTCTATAATAGGACCAAGTGATTAGTATATCCACAAACCTCAAAAATATAAGCAGGTAATGACAAACTGCCCACAGCTGTAAAACTCCTGCGACACCAGAACTTGTAAGGTGGAAAGCAGAAGGACGAACTATGGGGCATCTGGAAGCCCCAAGAGCAGAAAAACTACAAAATCACCATAATATTGCAGCTTATACTCATCCAGAACCAGACAGGGAAGGGAACTGTTTGCATAATAGACATTTATTAGGGGGTTCTTAGGGTCAAAACGTGGGGAAGAGAGACACCAGAAGCAGTACTAGGCGGAGGGGATGTCCAGCTGTGATATACCTCTAAAGACAGCTTCAACCCATCTCTTGGGAAGCTCTGGTGCTAGAATGGACCTTCAGCTGTGTCCCTACATTGGGTGGCCTGGACATTATTATACTTTCCTGTTGATCAATCAAGGACTGTGTGAATCCTACAAGGCAGTATGATCTTTGTTGAAACAGATTTTTCCTGGATGTGGCAATCCTCACAGAGGGCTGACAGTTAAGAGTCATCTCTGACACTACTCCTAGCAGACAGGAGAATCAGCCTTCCGTTCCTGAAAGGGAAATGACAGCAGTACCTCATGGAGTCCACCAAAGGTACTTACTGCAAAGTGTGGGAGCAGCAACCCAAACTTGGAGTGGTTCTCTAGACTCCAGCTTAGATGTGGAAGTAAGGAGGGACAGTGAGGTGCAGGAGCCCTCCAAGCCCTGCCAACTCCCTCAGTAAACAAACCAGACCTCTGCTGTAGGATGAAGCCCCACACGGAGGACTGTTGTAGAGAACTATGAATTGAATAAAACAGATACAATAGAAACAACCAGAAGAGAATATCTAAAAAAAAATTTTTGAGTATAGTTATCAGAAAGTTTGAAGCCTTATGCTCAGGAAAACTCATATCATGTAAAAATAAGGAACAGAAGAGAATTATGTATGATGTTATTATGAGAAAAAATGGTATAAGGAACAGAATAAAGTTGGCACAGATGATAAAATTCTGCCAGAAATAATGTCTGTGAAGTATGTAAAAGATCTGTAAACTAATATTTCTAAAAACCTTAAAGATATTGAGAAAATGATAAAAATTATTAAAGAAACCATAAATCAAAAGTAGATAAATTTTATCAATTATGTGAATTGAGGAAAAGGATATTTGGAAAAAGAGGTGATAACTCACAAAATAAACTTGAAAATCATTTCATGAATGAAGACTTACCTAGAAGAAACACAAAGCTAAATTAAATACAGATAATAGCTTTAAAAAATAGAAGACAAAAATGACAAAAAACTTAAAGCCCCCTCCCAAAAAGTTAGAGATAACTAAGACTCAAGGTGATGATGACAACTATCAAAAATAAAGAAAATCCAGTAAACATTTAATAGGGGTTTGGTTGGAAGAAAAAAAAAACATAATAAATTCTGAGATTATAATTTAAGAAAGTTTCTTGAAATAAAATAAAAATCAACTTAAAACTACATAAATACACACACCATACAGTGAGTTTAATCCTGTCTAGTCTTAATGTAAAATGCATGCAAAAACTATATAAAAGAATGGAAAACCCTTTGGTATCTAAAAAAAAGAACTAGTCACTTAAAAAGGAAAGAATATTGGGTATCCGAAATTTTTGACACTAACACTTTATGCCAGAACATAGCGGAGTAAGATATTTACCATGTTTTATTATTTTTCTATCTTCTTTCCAGACCTCCCTTTTATGTGATGAATTTTATGTGAGGAACATAATATGTGTCTAAAATTCAACATGTCTAAACTTAACTGCAATATTTTTACCCTAAATCTTGCTGTCCCTTTGTAAGTCATTACAGTAAATATCATGAGGCACAATGACCATAAAATTAAGTTCTTAATGTTATTTTTTCTAACTCATTTTATGCTGCAAAATAGGCAACTGAATTGCATACAGGAGTTGAGATTTGCCCAAAGTTTTCCGGCTAGTTAGTGGTAAGGTTCAAAAAACCAATTTATCTTATCACTAATCCAACATTTTCTTTCCTAAGCATACTTTTGGTAAATAAGTTAGCTTTGTTGATATACTGTTTGAAACTTACTGCAAATTCAGAAAGATTATGAAAAAATATTTTAAATATCTCATGGAATTATATAAACTGAATTTCTTTGTCATAGAATTTCTGTAAAAATGTTTCTATGTGTGGGTGTTTGAAAGACAGAAACATTTACAATCAAGATAAAAGTATCTGACTCCATGGATTATAATAATACATATCTGCTACAAAGAATAATAAAGCCTACAAATAATATGGTTTCATATTAACAAGAAATTTCAAAGTTTAAATACTACATTCCCATAGAATTTCTCCCCAAATTTAATCACCAGGAGCAACAAGAAACACACAAAAACCTCAAAGTTTATTTTGAGAATGCAAAAGAATTAAAAAATCACGCAGTAAAAAAGAATTGCCAATATGTGTGAATTTAAAAATATGCCATATGATTTCACTCATATATGGAACCCAGAAAATGAAACAAATGAACAAACAAGCAAACAAAAAAGCAGAATCAGACCTATAAATACAGAGAATAAAATGACGGTTTTCGTGGCGGGGGGTGGTTTCAAAATAGGTGAAGGGGAGTGGGAATCCAGGCTTCCCGTTCTGGAATGAATAAGTCGCAAGAGTTAAAAGGCACATCATAGGGAATATAGTCAAAGATGTTGTAATCATGTTATATGGTGACAGATGGCAGCTACATCCGTGATTAACGCAGCTTCACGTATAGACTTGTCGAGCTACTATGTTCTACATGGGAAATGACACAACACGTGTGTCAACTCTACTTAGATTAAAAAAAAGTCTGCTGAAACATAAAAAAAAAGATAAAATTAAACGAAAAATGACATGAACTAAAACAAAATAAAATAAAGGCATACTTCTTATTTTAAAATGCCTTAGATATTATTGCAGAGGAAAGAATTGGGTCAGAAGCTTCAGGGCAAGGCTGCCTGGGTGGCTTAGTCCCTTAAGTGTCTGACTCTTGGTTTTGGCTCAGAGTCATGAGATTAAGCCCCATGTCAGACTCTGTGCTGAATGCTCAGAGTCTTCTTGTCCTTCTCCCTCTTCTCCTCTACCCACTTGTGCTCTCTCTCTTTTTTAAGGATTTTGTTTATTTATTTGTGAGAGAGGGAAAGCAAGAGCAGCAGAGGGGAGGGGCAGAGAAAGAAACCTCTCCAATTTAGTGTCAACATACTTTTTTTGACCCTCCCAGTAAATTGATTCTTATATAAAGCTTCCAACCTCAGCCAAATTGGTTTATCACCTCCAAATATATGTTCATCTATTCACTTGGTTATTCTTTATGTTGTTAATGCTTATTTTAGTATCTACAAGTTATCAGGCAATATGCTAAGTATAAGCAATTTTGGTCAACTTTTTATTCAATGCATGTTAAATACCCTTTTCTCTTCCCTTGTTTGCTCCTGCTTCCAGAGTCTGCATTTGTTTCCAGACCCAGATTAAATCTCATTTCCAGCATTCTTCTCTGTCTATTTTGCTCTAAAATGACCTTGTGTCTGAATATCCAAAAATGTTCTTGTCCAGACAATTCCTTTACTGAGTAATTTTACATTGACTTCGGATATCTTTGAATCACAGAATCATGGAAATGATGGTTGATGATGGAATGTGGTTAAAATGAAAATATGCTTTCCCCTGATTTAATCTACTATACCTCAAAGGCAATCATCAGTATTTTATATCAGTGCCATTAGGGATGAGGAGCTCACCACTTTTTAAACAACCATCTATTCTATCCTTGGGAGAATTCTGATTGCGATGAAGTTCTTCCTCTACTTGGAATAGCCCTCCATGTGTCCTTTAGATTTCCCCACACTGGCCCCCAGTTCTGCACAGTTGGCAGCAAAAAAGACTGGTAATTTACAGAAACTTCTTTTTATGCCATTCAGCGTCCATTCACCCTTCCTCTGGGAACTATGCCCTATTTTCCACCAAAGGAAATTTCTTTTCCCAGTCTTAGTCTTTTAAATGAGATTGGCTCAGTTACAGAGAGGACGTGTTGCCCATGCTCCAGGCAATCAGTGTATTGACCTGCACATGGCAGTGATTTCTGGATTGGGAAAAAGCCTAGGTCAAGCCAATCATGGTGAATATTTTCAATTCTGAATTTAATTTTATTTGAGCTCTATGACAAGTAGACTTATTCCTACCTAATTTTTATTCCTCCCCATTTCCATTTTCCAGGTGACCTCACTGGAAAATCTACCAAATATTTAAGGAAATTAATATTACCAGTACTATACAAAATCTTTTAGAAAGTAAAAGAGTAAACAGTTCCCGACTTGATCAAGGAGGCCAGAATTACCCTATAAACAAAACCAGACAAAGATTTTTTTTCAAGAAATTGCAGAGCATTAAAAAAAATCATAGAAAATAAACATTACAGACCATTACCCTCATACATAGTTGGAAAAATTCTCAATGAAATGCTATAAAAAAATCCAACAATATATAAAAAGAGTAACGTATGATGATCTAGTTGATTTTACCACAGAAACCTAAGTTTGGTTCAATACTTGGCAATCAATTAATGCAATTAATCTTATTAAAGACCAAATATATATGTATATAGATAGATAGATAGATAGATATAGATATATATGATTATCTCGAAAGATGCAGACAAATCATCCTATAAATTTCAACACTTATTTATGTTAAAAAGTTTAAACAAACTTGAAGTTAAAGAAAAATTATCAATCTGATAAAGGCCACCTACAAAAACCTACAGCTAACATCATTTTTAATGTGAAAGACTGAATGATTTCCTCTTAAAATTGAAACAAGGTAAGGATGCCTGCTCTCTCAATTCCTATTCAACATCTTACTGGTATTCCTACCAAATGCAATAAAAATTACATTACATTACATTACATTAAATAATAAAACAAAATCAAAGTAATACTAAGTGGAAAAGAATAAATAAGCATAGAGTCTTTTCAAACAACATGATCATCTATATTGAACACACCAAAACCTACAAAAAAGGTCCTTGAACTAACAAATAATTTTAACAAGGTTATAAGACACTGGATAAATATAGAAAAATAATTTTATTTCTCTATACTAGGAGTGAACAGATGGATTTGAAATTCACCAACCAGCACCACTTAAATAGCATCAAAACTTAAGAAACTGTTATGTAAAAATTTATAAAGTATGTCCAAGAGTTATATGGTGAAAACTACAAATATTGATCAGAGTAACCAAAGTAGATCTAGGAAAGCAGAGAAATATACCATGATCATGTGTCGGATGACCAATATTGTTAAACTGTCAATTCTACCCAAATTAATCTACAGATTCAACATAAATCAAAATACAAGCAGACATTTAAAGCAATCAGCAAACCAATTCTAAAATTTATGTGGAAAAGAAAAATAACTAGAATAGTCAATACAATTTTGGAAAAAAAAAAAAAAGAAGAAGAAGAAGAAGAAAGTTGGAGAACTCATACTACCCGATTTTAAGATTTGCTGTGAGGCTAACAGTAATCAAGAGAATGTTATATTGGGATACATGGGTGGCTCAGTGGGTTAAACCTCTGCCTTCAGCTCAGGTCATGATCTCAGGGTCCTGGGATCGAGCCCCGCATTGGGCTTTCTGCTCAGCAGGGAGCCTGCTTCCCCCCATCTCTCTGCCTGCCTCTCTGCCTGCTTGTGATCTCTCTATCTTTCTGTCAAATAAATAAATAAAACCTTTAAAAAAAAGTAAGGTTAAAAAAAAAGAGAGAGAATGTTGTATCAGTTAAAACAACATTTGACAAAGTGTCTCTTTAAACAGCTGGAGACTAAGTATTTTAGGCTGGTGGTTGTTAGGTTCTCTGATGCCACTACTCAACTCTGCCATTATAGTATGAAAGTGGCTACAAATAATACATAAACAATTGAACATGACTACATTCCTATGAGGGAACAGAAACTAAAATTTGAATTTCATATAATTTTCAAGTGTCATGAAATATTCTTCTTGTATTTTTTTTTACCATTTAAAAATGAAAACAAAAAACAAAAAACAAAAAACAAAAAACCTATTCTTCATTTAAGGTTTCTAAAAAAAGAGGCAATGGGCCAGAGTTTGCTGAGGCCTGTGTTAATGAACACACATATGATCAATAAAATTGAAATAGATCCACTTATTTAGGGTCAATTTATTTTCAACAAATATAAGGTGACTCAGTTGGGGAACTGTTAGGCTCTTCAATAAATGTTGATGGAACAGCTATAGACACACATTTTGAAACGGGAAGCAGCCAGAAATCCCACGGATCTAAGATTGTGTCTGGTTGATTTAGTTAGTTACTGCATGCTTGTGTGCTGATGTGGATGACCTAATGAGAGAAAAAACAGTGATGAAGCAGGAATGGGAAACATCTTGGAAGTCATGGGATTGAATAAGTAAGAGGAGAAGGGGACCAGGGCAGAGTTAGGGGTTCCCATCAGGGAATGGGCCTGGAGAGTCTGGCAATCAAGATAAGGCTCTTTCCTGCTCAAAGTGATGTGCCTAATTTGGATGATGGTTCCTTATCTGAGGGGATGCCTCAAAAGGGGCACAGAACCCCAGAGAAAGGGGTTGCTGAGTCATAGATGGGAGATCTGAGTCACAACCAAGTCTTTATTCAGACAAAACTTGGAAGGTAAATCAGAACTATCATGAACTACTAAGAATGCAAGTGCCATACAATCCAGCAAGTCCACTTCTGGGTATTTACCCAAAGGAAACAAAATCACCATCTTAAAGATATATCTTTACCCTACATTTTGCAGCATTATTTATAGTGGCCAAGACCTGGAAATAATCTATGTGTCCATCAGTGGATGAATGGGTAAAGCAGATGGGGCATACATACACAATGGGATATTACTCATCTGTAACCAAAAAAAAAAAAAAAAAAAAAAAAAAAGAAGGAAACACCACCACCATTTTCAACAATATAGATTGAACTCAATGGAACTATTCTAAGTGAAATAAGTCAAAGAGAGAAAAATGCAAGATGATCTCACTTTTATGTGGAATTTTAAAAGAAACAAACCCATATAGAAATAGAGAACAAGGGGCGCCTGGGTGGCTCAGAGGGTTAAGCCTTTGCCTTCAGCTCAGGTCATGATCTCAGGGTCCTGGGATCGAGCCCCACGTTGAGTTCTCTGCTCAGCAGGGAGCCTGCTTCCCCATTTCTATCTGCCTACCTCTCTGCCTACTTGTGATCTCTCTGTCAAATAAATAAAAAAATCTTAAAAAAAAAAAAAAAAAAAAAGAAATAGAGAACAAATTGGTAGTTGCCAGAGTTGGAGGATGGGTATTGGGGAAATGGATAAAGGTAGTCAAAAGGTACAAACTTTCAATTATAAGTTCTGGGGTTGTAATGTTCAGCATGGTGACTGAAGTTAAAAATACCATAATGTATATTTGAAAGTTCCTAAGAGGGTAGATCTTAGATCTTCTCATCACAAGAAAAATATTTGTAATTATGTAAGGTGATGGATAATAACTACACTCATTATAGGAATCACTTCATAATATATATATATCAAATCATTATGTTAGAAACCTTAAACTAATATAATGTTATATGTGAGTTATATGTGCTGCTGAAGGGAGCACACTTATACGTGAATTACATTGAAATAAACTGAAGGGAAAAAAAAAAAAAGCAAGGTCACTTAAGAAACCTAAAGGACAGGGAAAGTTTATCTGGAGGGGGGTGGGAAGGTGCACTCAGAGAGCTAAGATGGATCCCTTTGGGCCTTTGGAACCATAATCATGGCAATTAACACCACATCTCTGGATCAAGGATGGATAATTCCAAACCCCACCTGGTCAAGTCTCCTACTACAACTCCAGGCTTTGCCAAGATGGACTCAGAAATCAGGAGACCCTGGGCCTGATGTTTGAAGGTTAAGTGTGGTCAGCAGCAGCTTTAAGAAAAAATACTCATTGACTTGGTTCTATTTGTTTTGATGGATATGCAAAATATGTGTAAAGTGCAAGTGGATTGATTTTAAATGTGATAAATTCTTTGCTAAAGTAGTAGGGGAGAATAGCAAACACATAAACTATGGACCATAACATATAAATCCTTTTTGAACCCAGAATCAAGCCATTCTTAAATACTATTTGTATTCCCTTTTTAAGCCAAGATTTTGTTTTTCTCTTTTGGAACACTTCCTTGAAATGGCAGAACTTACAGGGGGGAGGGGGGTGGGGGAATGTGATCCAATAAGCAAAAGTTGGCTCTAAGTGTGATTTTGCAGGAATACTAATAACTATCATTTGTACTTTATTACAGGTTGTAAAATGCTTTTGGAAATTTGATCTCATGTTATCCTTACAACTAAATGACTTTTGTCCTCCTTCTACAAATGCAAACACAAGACACAGGAAGATTAACTGTTTCCTTAAAAATACGCAGGGAAGGGGTACCTGGGTGGCTCAGTGGGTTAAGCCTCTGCCTTTGGCTCAGGTCATGATCTCAGGGTCCTGGGATCCAGCCCTGCACTGGGCTCTCTCCTCATCAGGGAGCCTGCTTCCCCCTCTATCTCTCTGCCTGCCTCTCTGCCTACTTGTGATCTCTGTCAAATAAATAAATAAAATCTTTAAAAAAATATATACGCAGGAGGGCACCTGGGTGGCTCAGTGGGTTGAAGCCTCTGCCTTTGGCTCAGGTCATGGTCTCAGGGTCCTGGGATCGAGCCCCACATCGGGCTCTCTGGTCGGCAGGGAGCCTGCTTCCCCACCACCTGCCTGCCTCTCTGCCTACTTGTGCTCTCTCTCTCTCTCTGTGTCAAATAAATAAATCCATAAGTCTTTAAAAAAAAATACGCAGGGAATGGCAGAATCCAAACAAAATCCAGGCTTTCTGACCTCCAGTCTATTCACTGGATCAGTATACTGCATCAGTATATCACAGGGCTACCAATTATCACAGTTCTGTGGGGGTGTGAACAGAAAATGCACATTCCCAGGTTTCTCCCCAACAAATTCTGATTTGTTCAGATGAGGATGAGGAGTCCCTCAGCTGCCCTGGAGATGCCACTCATCAAAGGATTTACTCCACTCTGCACCTTGGGACACCAGGGTAACTTGCCAGCCCCTATCATTTAGGGCCTTAATACAGACCATATGTAACTGTGCAGCCCCCAAGGAAAGTGCCAGCCTCGGAACAGAGAAACATGAATCCTGATGTCCTCTCTGCCACTCTCCTGCTATGTGGCCTTAGGTAAAATAAGTCACTACAATGAACCTTCAGTTTTCTAATTTCTCCCAAATCAAGCTAACCTGCAGAATTGCTACAAAAATTAGAACAGAGAACACTCAATCGACCCCATCTCTTATAACTGCAAATAAAGTGTGAGAGAACAAAATTTGGTGAATATAGGGTCAAAAATAATCATCGAAAAGTCATCAACAGAAGGAATGGGATGAAAAGCAAATGAAATCAGTCATTCATCTGTAAGTTCCCTTGGTTGAAAGTTCCATTTTAATTGTGGCATGAAATTAGCAACCTATTGAAAATAGTCTGAAATAACTCACATTCAGAGTTATTAAAGGAGTTTGATGAGTTTTACACACACACACACACACACACACACACACACACACACACACCCCTGCAGGTTGTGCTTTTTAATAGACCTAAATGTAAACTTCTGGAGCCCAAAATAAACTCCCAAGTTGGTGACGTGTAAAATTAGCTCCAGTGTGTAAGCATCTGCAAAAGAGAAGGGAGAGAGTCTGTTACAAAGATAATGATCATGATTGAAGCCCGGCGTGGAAGCGAGGCCTTCTGTGGAGACAGAAGCTGGAGGGTAATATGGGTTGCTGTCCTGACAGCAGAGAGCCCGGGTGTCACTGCAGCGGAAGCTCATTAATCCCTTTTGCCTCAAAGCCTGTGCTTGATCGGTGTCTCCCTCACGGGCAGCTTTGCTGGAGTTCTCCGTGTTACTTCTCTATGGTGTGTTCTTCCCTGCTCAAGACGCTTGTGTTTTGCAAGTTGAGAGGAGGACACCTGCTAATGAATGATTCAAGACACACAGGTGGCCCAGGGCTGAGCCTGGCAGGCGGATTCCTGGAACGGCGCCCCCATGAGGATCCTATATGCAGATTGAGAGCCTGCCAGCAGCCAGATTCTTGCTTAGTCAATTATGCATAATGGCTGTCAGTCAAGTGCTCCTGCTTGTGTCCTCCTGGAAGCCAAGGAGGGGGAATAAACAAGGCTGTTTGTAGCTTAAGGGCAGCATGCTTACTTTGGTGGAAGCAGCAGCAACAGCGCAGGGCTGGTCGTCTGTTCCTTGTCTGCAAAGTACAAGGTCCATAGTGAGGCTACAATACACTGCATGATTCACCCTTGTTTGTCTCTCTAAACACATTTCCTACAACTCACCCGCATCCATTGCATGCCTCAACAATGCAGAATGACTGTTATGGGTTCAGTTGTGCCCCCCAGAAATCCATATATTGAAGTTCTCACCCTTCAGTACCTCAGAATGTGGCTGTGTTTGGAACTACAGGCATTACAAGTGTAATATGGACCAAGTTATACTGGATGGAGATGAGCTCCTAATCCAAAAGGACTAGTATCCTAAAAACAAAAAAGGATGAAAGGAATTTTGGACACAGACACACACACAGACACACACAGACACACACAGACACACAGACACACACACACACACACACACACACACACTGGGAGAAGTCCATGTGAAGACAAAGGCCAAAATCAGAATGATGCATTTACAAGCTACCGAATGCCAAAGATTGCCAGCAAATCCCCATAAGCTGGGGAGTGGCATGCACCCCCCTTCTTCTTCAGAGCTTTCTGAAGGAACCAACCTTGCTGACACCTTCATCTCAGACTTCCAGTCTCCAGAACTGTAAAACAATATAGTCCTGTTGTTGAAGCCACTAGTCTGTGGTACTTTTTATAACACCCCTAGCAGAATGGAATAGTCTCCAAAAAGATTTTTATTAAAACCGTGGCATTTGCCTATACATTTCCAGAACAGCAGAGGAATTAAGGGTGCAAGGTTTGGAACCAGACAGAACTTGGTGTGATTTCCAGCTTAACCACTTTCTAACTGTGTGATTCTAAACAAGACACTACTGGAGCCTCCACGTGGAGCTTTGAAACGTCATTAATAACATAAGCACTTGGACTTCAGAGAGACTTGGTTGCAAATCCTGGTCATTTACTAGTTGAGGGAGCCTGAATGCACCTCTGTTCTGTGTCCTATAAGCAGTGGGTATAATCC
The DNA here is from genome assembly GCF_002288905.1 of Enhydra lutris kenyoni. Lineage (NCBI taxonomy): Eukaryota > Metazoa > Chordata > Mammalia > Carnivora > Mustelidae > Enhydra > Enhydra lutris. The sequence goes on from NW_019154105.1 coordinate 61,476,732, forward strand.
TTTTTCTTCTGAAGCCTGTGAGAATTCAATGTCCCAGTGTACAGAAAACTCCTACTTGCTGCTGAGCCATGCTGTTAAGGAAGCAGAAGGGATTTGCTCCCTTGGAAGTAATTTCCCTTGGGCTATCTGGATGATTCTATTTTTCCTGCAGATTCCACAGAAGGGCGGCCTTCTCAGAAAGTCTTGCCAGTCTGGTTAGTTATGTCCTACAATCTCATCAAAGCTTGTTCTCAAGAAGCACATGTGCGCATATTCACGCCCACACACAATTGAATTGTTCTGAAGTAGCTTATGTGCAGATTCTCCCTACTAGACTAGATTGTCTGAGGGAGAAACCTTGTTTTTCAATTCCATATCTCCAGTTCTTCACAGAAGAGGTTTTCATTAGATATATGATGAATGGATGGATGGATGGATGGCAGGCAAAGTGCTAAGTCAGGTTAAGAAAATTCCAGAAGAGTGTTCTGTTCCTCCTCCTTGATTGCAGTGGGGGTATACTTGTGTCTTCTTCCTGGTGTGGGGACGTGGATCTCTAAGAAAGGGAAGTGGAGAAAGAGCCCTCCTTTATGGTGGGAAAGACTCTGGCCAGATGAAAACAGAAGAACCCTTGTGTGGCTTGTCCCTAGTTTCTGTCAATAGCTTTCCCTTTACGGCACTTCTCACTACCCCACAGGCTCGTGTACGCTTTTTCATCTGGATATCACAGCAATTTGTGAGCCAGGCCAGGGAGGCTCTGTTCCCTTATGTATCAAGAAGGATACTGAGACAGATAAGTTTCCCAGAATTATATGTTAATCAGAGACAGACCTGGGACTAGACCACAGTTAGATCGTGGAGCATCTGGCTCTTCTTTACTAAATCTTGCCAGCCTGACTTCATGGAATTGGTTTCTGAAATAAAGCTTTACTTTTCTGCCCGAGAACTAGTCAATAGACATTTTGTGAAGAGTCAGCAAGTGTGAACAGACAACAGACAACTAGATCTTCAAAAAAAAAAAAAAAAAAAAAGTCAGCAAGCATGGGCTTTATGGACTGGTTTTTCTGGGGACAGCATGCTCTTGGAAAATAGGAACCTGAGCATAATCCATGCAAGTTTAGGAGGAAATCTCCAGGACTAAGAAGGAAAATGCTAGAACAGAACATCACACAGAAGGTGAAAAATGTCTCCATGAAATTTTAGTCATGGGCGTGGTTACTAATTGGTTGGTAAGTCCTTGAGTCTCATTCTTCTCACCTGCAAAAATGAAGATAATATCATCTGCTCTATTATTGAACTCATGACAATCTGTTGTAATACAGACATGAAGGCCACCCCAAGTTTGCAGCAGACATACAGAAGGCAATTCATCTGGTCTTAATCACAGTTGGTTCCAAAGTCTACACTCAAGATTAAAATTAAGTCCAAATCATCCACTAAAATCCTTCGGGAAAGTCTTAAGTTGAAGACTCAGAATTTCTCATTCATCTAACACATCCTGCTTTTCCCTCCAGTGTACAGACAGATTGCTTCTTCCTTCCTTAAGCACAGAAGACATTGCTGACTTGCTTCTACGGAACATGTGGTAGGAAAAATATGAATATTTAATATAAGACTCAGATTCCAACAGCACACTTCTGTCTCCAATGTCACATGCAATCATGGAAATATTCAGAGGGATAGAGAAATGGGGGTAGAATCACCTGCTTTCTGTTCATTGTGATTCCATCTCCCTCTTCCTTTTTTTTTGTTTTCCATCTCCGTCCTTCTTTCTCTACCATTATTACCAACATCACCATTATTATAGGACCATTCTTTGCCAGTGTGCACAGTTGAAACAGGTAAATCAAATATGTGTATTATGCAAGACCGTGGTGTGTAGAAGTCAGAGATTTGAAAGCCCTTCCTTGCAACTGAATTCGCCCACTATGGGCTGAACCCTATAGTCATTATTCAGGATCCTGTGACTCAACACTTGCCACTTCAGATTACACAGCCCAACCCTATCTCTGCCATCCTTTTTTCAGCTTCCCTGAGAAACTTGACTCAGTTCCTTCCTTGCCCTTGTCTAATTCTGTTACAGATTCCCAATGACCATTAGGGAAAGGAGATGCAGGATCCCAGAGGGAGCAGAGTTGAATCTAAGAATTGGCAGAAGTAGCCTGAGCTGACCTTGGCTCCAAATGTCTCACGGCCAGATTCCATAATTAACTTATAGTGCACGAGGACTTGACGGTTGACATGATGTATGTGTGTGTGTGTGGGGGGTGTGTGCTTCCCTTACATACCATATTTCACTAGTGATCTGAAGTTAAAGAATCAGCAAACATCTGAACCCTGTTCTTCTGGCCATGGAGAGACTCAAGGTGATTTTCCTCCTCATTGTATCAGGTTAGGTCTGATCAGGTTGACTCTTTCCATGCCCCTCCCCACTTCTTCGGGGTATTAGAACTTGCATAGATTGAGGTGGGAGCGGGGAATATTCTAATCAGAGGCCAGATCTAGAGAGGCTTCTGGCCCTGTTCAAAAGCCACCACTAAGGGGAGGTTTCCACAGAACCTGATCTCTCTCCCTAAACTCTCCACAGGATTCCTATCCCCTATTTCACTTATTCTGGTTCGTGGAGACAGTGGAAGCAGGCTCTGGAATCTTCTGCTTACTTAGAGTCTCAGAATACTCCAATTCATCCCCCATACTGCAGTCAGAGGTAGCTTTTAAATTGTAAATTTGACAAAGTAATTTACTGCCTAAACCTGTCAGCATCTACCAGTTACCCCTTCAAGGCAGCATTCACAGTCCTTAAGAAGGCTTTCAAATCACTTGGCAAGCCAGCCCAAACAAACTCTCACGCTTTATCTCTTACCACACCTTCACAGAGTGCTGCTGGATTAAATTAGGGATGGAGGGGAGGGAAAAATGGCACACAGAGAATATACAAAGCAATGTTCTTTAAATTCTCAGGCTCTGTGGATCTCATGTATAATCTGTTTAACTCATTGCCTCTCCAGCCTAGTCTTATTAAATAAGAAAACCAGAAATGTTTAACTTTGCAATGAATCATCTACGTGATGGGAAAGACGGTGAGCAGATTTTCTCCACATTTTGTGAGGCTTGGCCTCTACTCAACCTTTAGGAATCCAGCTTTATAATACGACTTGTTTAAAGATGGGCCTGATGTTTCCCCTTTTCACTGTTCTTCAATATCCCTCAGAAAAAGGTGTCAGGTTCAGTGAGCACATAATGAACGTTGGGGATTTTGTGCCACCATTTTAGCAGTGCTGAAATGGATTCCGAGTAAAATCCTGATCTGCTTTAGCAAGAATGAGTGTTTGAGAGCATTCACAGAGCCATGGTATCATGTTTCTCCACAAAAGACAGAGAAAAAATGTGCTTGCACCTTAAACTCAATATGGCAAGTGCATGACCAATAAAAAAAGAGTGGCCCTTGAACCTCACTCCCATTCCCAAAGAGAATCAAAGCACAGGAAGCAAGAAAGGCTCAGAGAGGATTGACAACTACAATGTAGCGAGCAGTTGGCAAAGAGCGTTGGTGGGCTAACTCTGCAGATATGCAGCTTACAAAGTGCGCTTTTGCCAAGTGAACTACAACAGCTAAATAAGCAGAATGGGATGTTTTCCGTAAACAGTATAATCAAGGGCTCTGTAATAAGCCAGTGCCCATCTCAAGTATATAAAGTATGCTTGAGAAGTATACAGAAGCTCAGGGCACATGGAAAGGAATAAACATACCTGGAAGAAAGAAAGGAGAAATGCTTCCTCAAGGCAGAGTGAATGCAATTCCCAAAGCCACAGTGAGTTGAGGAAGAATATACAAGTGACTGTTGGAATTCTAGAAGATATTATGTCAAGTGGGTTGTGTAGGACTACATTCGAGTTAAATGCAATGTGTATAGTTCTCACACAATAGTTCAGGTCATCTCAATCTCTTTTAACACCTTCATAAAATCTTACATATTTTAATTCATATCTGCACTTTGCTGAATGATATAAAAATAAAATTTCTGGTCTAGATTCTGAACACTATAGCAGTCAAACTAGGCAGATAGAAGCAGTTTTACCTTTGCACATACGGTGAGACAATATTGTGCATTTCATTCATTCAGTGAATTCAACACATATGTATTGGACAGGCACGTTCCTAGATACTGAGGAGATACTGCTAAACAAATAAAAAAATAAACAAATTGATACCATAAAGGACTGAAAGATCATTAAGAGGCAGTGTTACAAAAGAACATGATATTTTCAGATTGTGATAAGTACTAAAATGAAAATGTAATGGTGTATATTGAAGAGGGCATGACAGCTCATTTAGATAGTAGGACAGGGAAGGAAAGACATATGAAGTGACTGACTGAAGAGGACTGTGTGGACAGCAAGGCCAGGAGGGCCTGAGGCAGCCCCAATCAACTCCTTTCCAGACCCAAGTGAAGGGAAAAAACAAACAAACAAACAAACAAACAAAAAAAAAACAAAAACAAAAACAAAAAAACCTGGCATTTCCCAGAAAGATGCAAAAGATAGATAAGAGTTGGAACCGGGCATCTTGGAAAAAATAGTAACAATAACCGAACATCTCTATAGCATATGAGAGATGTCAAAGGAAGTCTATAGGACTTTTCTGTAGCTTCTCTTCCTACCAGTAATGTTAAGGAGGCTGCTACTGTTACCCTCACTTTACAGATTAGGAAGACAAAGCTCAGAGATGCCACCTGACTTAACCGCCATGACTAACCAATGCAAGGTCTAGAACCTTTATTAGTCAGCAATTGACAGCCTGTGGGTTGATGCCAGCTGGCCACCTGCTTTTGATAATAACATGTTAACACAGCCTGCTCGTTCATTCACGTATCATTGATGGCTACTTTCACACTACAATGGCACAACTGACTACTTGCAATAGAGACTGTATGACCTGCAAAGCCTAAATTGTTTCCTGTCTGGCTTACTACAGGGGAAAAAAAAATGCCAACAGGTGATCTAAACAGATGTCCTGAGTCCAATTCACCTTCCTGTAGATGACGCTGTATGAACCTCATTCATGTGTGTTAATCTTGGCCCTTAAGGAAGACTGAGTCCTTGAGGGGGCACCATATTTTAAATACTGCATCCTGGGACTTCCAATGAATAGACATTCATTGTCTTGCCTTGATTTCAACTAAAACAAAAACAAAAAAACATATGGGACTAATAAAATAAATCATTTATGTATGTATTAACCTAATATTCACTTCATTAATGAAATATTTCATTAAATACAGCTATTCACTTGTATCATTTCCTACTACATCCAGATTATGTTATTAAGACTGAAAAGGGAGGACCAATCTATACTGCGACAGTAATAATGACAGATAAAGGTCTTAATTAGTGTTTCATTTCATCATAACTACTGCTTCTTAGTGACACAGTAGAAAGAAAACTGAAATGGGAAATTAAGGAAGGTAACTTACCTCCGTGTCCTAGAAAAAACACTTACCTGAACTCCTGAGCACCCAATTTTTTTTCCTAGGAAATTATTTCAAACACCTAAATATTCCACAAAATACACTTAATAATGAGGATCTTCAAGAGCTCAGCATTAATTATCGTATTCATTCATCAATCCTTATTAGTTGCTCTGCCACCATCTCCTTTTATACAATAAATCTCTCCAAAATGTAAGGCTTAAGACAACCATCACCATGTTCTATTACCTCTCAGAATTCTAGGGGTATGAGTAGGCCCAGCTTGGAGGTTCGTGCTTCTCATGTATTTGCTACCAGACAGTGGATAGAATAGTCGTTATGCCAAAGGTTCCCTTACTCACACGCCTGCTGGTTGGTATTTACTGGGATTCCAGTTGTGGACATCTGCTAGAACACCCAGCCATGGCCTTTTTATGTAGCCTGGGCTTCCTCACAGCATGGATGCCTGCATTCCAAGAGCTATTCCCAAAGCAAGAAGTGGAAGTGGCCAATTTCTTACAGTCTGGACCTGAAAACTGGCAAAGTGTCCCTTTTCCTGTAACATATCAGAAGGGCAGTCACAGAGCCCAGCACAGGGAGAAGAGTCAATAGGGAAAGCACCAAAGAATGTCAGGGTCTTGTTAAAAAACGAAACCAACCAACCAACCAAACAAACAAACAGAAAAAAACAACAAAACTCTGCAGTCTGGTATCCAACTTCAACTGTAGACATCACTCCCAATTTTTTTTTTAATTTTTATTTATTTATTTGACAGATAGAGATCACAAGTAGGTAGAGAGGCAGGCAGAGAGAGAGGAGGAAGCAGGCTCCCTGCTGAGCAGAAAGCCCGATGCAGGGCTCGATCCCAGAACCCTGAGATCATGACCTGAGCCGAAGGCAGAAGCTTAACCCACTGAGCCAGCCAGGTGCCCCCATCACTCCCAAATTTAAAATACATTCACTTACTCCCAACATCCCACTCACTTCCATGATCCCACAAGATTATCATACAGATTATTTGGCTCAGCCTCAAGGGCTAAATCTTTTCATTTCAGTTGGCTCCTCGAAAGTGGTGCCCTCAGTACAGAGCTTTGGTTTCTGGAGTCTTTCAATCTGAAGACTTAGAAACTAAAGAGACAACTTATCTGACCTCATATCCACTCAACTCACAATGGTGAAGCTGTTACAGAATAACATCTACTTATCCTCCTTTAGAATAAGAAGGAAGACGAAGTGCATAAGGACCTCACTTGTCCTCAGCAACTCTGAAATCCCAAAAGGCACATTCTCCTAGATACTAGTTCCTAGATCTTATGTGTTCCCTCCATTGGTTTCTCCAAGTGAGAGTCTGCAGACTTATGATGAGGACATTGGCTTCTCCAGATGTCCTGTATTATTGAGGTGAAAAGCGATGCCAGATGAGGGTTCCAGGTTGTCTTAAGTGTCCTCAATTTTACTTCTAGCTTTTTTCCTGACTGCTGTTCTTGTTAACCTTCAGTGAGTGACTCTTGATCTACTGCCAGATGCTGAGGTTAAGAGTCTTCCTTAGACCCTCTCACCATAAGTTATCTATATCTTATCCTTATAAGAAATTCTTTTATTTTTTCTTCATATTCCTCATAGTGGACCTGTTTTCTTGATAGAAGCCAAATGAATAACCTAATTATCATCCTGACAATACATAATAATATGCATTTCATGTAAAGATATGTAAAAGAGTAACTAGGGGGCATGTACTTCAGATAAGTGACATTTTTTCTGGGTCCTTTAATTAATAGAGATTTTATCACAACACGAGAGAGATGGTAATGACACTCAGTATAGAACAAACAATATTGATTCTACTGATTTGAAAATGAATAGTTTTGAAAAAAAATCACTCCTATTAATAGTAGCTGGTAACCTTATAATCACATAACTTGGTTACCACTAGGCTTCCTCTATTTCTCCTGTTCATGAACTTCCCCTTCAGTCAGGAAAGCTTTGGAATTCATGACACCTCACAGCCCCTCCTTCTGATTTTTTTTCCAGCGGTCTCCTAGGAAAGCTGCTATTTATTCCCAGCCGTGGCAAGCTCAGGATGGAGAATCTTAATAACTTCCTTGTTACCCCTGAGTTGGCTCTTTGTGGCCCCACTTGATTACTCTATTTGTAGTACATTCCCAGAACTTCAGGCACGCCCATGAACAAATGCGTGTATCTTTAAAAAGCATTTTCTCAAAGGGAGCATCAATCATTTCTCAAGCCAATTATAGTCTTGCTGTTATGGGAAGAGTTATATCTGAAATTGCAGTCCCTGAGTTTTAGATTCCATTATGTCACAACTAAACTGTTGGACTCTGAGCCATCTCATATAATTTCCATGAACCTCAATTTCCACAACTGTAAAATCATACTTATGATTGTCCTCCTTTATCTATGGTGGATATATTCCAAGACCCCCAGTGGACACCTGAAACCACGGGTAATACCAAACAATTTTATATATATATATATATATATATATATACATATAACTTATACATATATAGGGTTTTTTCCCCTATATATGAATACCTATGATAAAGTTTAATTTAGAAGTTAGGCACAGTAAGAAATTAACAACAATGATGAATAATAAAATAGATCAAGTACAATAAAATATTGTAATAAAACTTAAATAAATGCACTCTTTCTCTTTCTCAAAATACCTTATTGTACTATACTCACTCTTCTTATATTGTTATGTGTGATGATAAGATGCCCACATGTGAGGTGAAGGGAAGTGAATGTTGTAGGCATTGTGCCATAGAATTAGGCTACTATGGACCTTCTGATGGTATGTCAGAAACAGGATCATCTACTTCAGACTGCAGTTGACCACAGGTAAGTGAAATCATGACAATCAAAATTGTAAATTAAGGGGGGCTATTGTAATGCCATCTTTCAGATGTGTTGTTAGGATTGTCAGTGGTATTGGTTCAATGATAAATACAATTTATCATTTTGTTTCAAGCCAGCTTTTGTTTCCATCCATTAATAATACAAAAATAGGAAGATTTAATAGTCTAGAGATCTAGAATTTCATTCTTTAATCTCAGATTTTATATTTTTTTGCCGTGTTGTTGAAAATTAGATAGAATGTATATAACACAGCTCAAATAGTGTGTGGTACATGGTGGGTGCTTCTCATTGAAGATCCGATAGAAACAATGTGAGGTAGGAGATGCCATTATGATGGTAGAGGTATTTAGTCCAGGGGATCCAGGAATACTAATATCCTGCCTTAATCAGCTACTTCTGCTCTCTGCAGGCCACTGGGGAGAATAAGAAGCAAATAAAAGGCAGGCTAACACTTTACTAAGAGCTGGGTCTTTGTCTCAAGAAACACGTAGATTCACATGGACTCAGATTCGGGGAGACTCGGTCTTGTTTAGTTTAAGACTAGAGTAGCTTTCTCCCCCCATAAACCCAAACTTATATCTTTGAACTCACCATTCACACTGAGGTAAAAAATTTCACTGACCAGAGGTGGAGAAAAATAAATACAGAGAGGGAGACAACATGAGAGAGTGTATTTGTGGCAGTGTATAGATCCAGACTGGTCTATACCTCCTTGTGATGAAAGAAGAAGCCCGAGTCCAGCATTTACTCAGAATAGAGAATGTCTATACGGAAATTAATATCCAACATGGCTGGAACCCTTGTACCCCTACTTCTCTGTCCATGTGGGAAAAAAGTTTCTAAAGAAACTCCATATGTACATGTATTTCAACTCATACCTATTTAAAGCTATATGCTTAGGAAAATGCTAATTCAGAGGTTTTAATTTTAAAAACTCTCCCCTCACTGGGACCAAAAATTTGTGTATTTACCCATGACTTGCCATTGATATCTCATGAATAGCTATACTGGGGGCAAATATTTATTTATTTATTTATTTATTCATTCATTCATTCATTCATGTATTTTTGCACTGTGGTTGATCTCAGTTCTGACATTGGGTAGCCATATGACCTTGAACATTGCTTCCCTCTGGTACTCAATTTCCACATCCTTAAGCAGAGGAGGAGGGTCAGATAAGTTCTTACGTCCTTCAGATCTCTAACATTCTAGTAGATAACCTAGTTACCTAGGATTTTTTTTTTTTTTTAACTACGTAAGGAAAAATTAAAAATGCAAGACTTTTATTCTTCGGGAAATGATTTTGCATCTCACTTTGGAGTTAAAAAATCTCTGCCGCATGAATTTATTTTAACAAACACAAAATCTTCGTGATTTAGCTAAAGCTAAAAATAGAGCCTCTTTGCGAAAAAAGAGTCACGTTGTTTATAAATAGCAAGCCTTCAATTCTGGGGCTTGTTTGGTCAGAAAGAGCAGCTTAGACTAAAAATGCAGAGTCAAAATAAACCTATTCAACTGTTTTGGCAAGAGTCCAGCTGCACAATTTAGCTCTTGAGTTAGCTAAGAGAATGGTAGGAAGACAAAGAGTTGAGATATCACCTGATATGCTGTGAACAGGATGATATATCTGCTTTACTAACTTTACTAACTACCCATTTTACAGAAGAGGAGTTTGGAGGCTGCGAGGAGTCAACTGTCCTGCCCATAGTCGAAGAGAGAGGCCAGTGGCTGGGATTAGACTCGATTTAAATCCTTCTTTCTGTTTCATTGTCTCCACCTGCTGTCATACTGGGAGAGTCATGAAACTTTCTGCTTCTCCAACCACTTCCATTTTACTCAGTTGATCCTAGGCACACAAGTGGGACTATGAGGAGGGGGAGAACTGAACACAGAAGCTTGTCCAATGATTAATGAATCAATTAGCCAAAATAACAGGTCTGGAAGGGACTACACACAGGGTACTATGAAATGAACATCAGGAGAAAGAGGACACCCTTGGTTTCAGGACACCCATGTTCCAATAAGACATGATCACATCCAGTTAAATGTCACAGATGCATAATGGCCCAAGAAATACCCAATACTCATTTTTTAAACATGCACCAAACTAAATAGTACTTATGTCTGGGTAGTGGTATTTTATAACAATTTTAATTCCTTTTTTGCCCTTCTAAACACGTAAGACTTTTACAAATGATGCAAAATATACAATGTCAATTTTCTAAGGACTAATTTATTCAAGCTTCAGACCATAAAGGCATGCCTGATTTGTTTGTTTAATATACTTATTTTGGTGAATTATTTGATAGTTTCTTTTAATAGAATTTATTTTCTTTGGGCAGATTTACATTTACAGAACAAATGAACAGAAAATACAAGGAGTTCTTATATACCCCTTACCATTGCTACACTCAGGTTTTCCTATCATTAACATTTTGCAATAGTGTGGTACATTTGTTACAATTGACGAGACAATATGGAAATACTGCTATCAATTAAAATCCATAATCTACATTAAAGTTCGCTCATTGTGATGCACATTCTATAGGTTTTGATAAATACCTAGTAACAGATATCTATGATTTCAGTGTCCTATAGAACAGTTTCACTACCCTAAACATTCCCTGCGTCCCACCTATTTATCCTTCCCACCCTCCTCTCAATCCCTAGCAAACACTAAGTTTTTTAATCATTACAGTTTTTGCCTTTTTCAGAATGTTATATAATGGGAATCATGGTATGGAGCCTATTGTAGTTTGGCTTCTTTGATTTAGCAATAAGCAAGTAAGTTTCCATCATGTCTTTTTGTCTAAGGTTCCAGCATGTCTATAGAAATGCTCTATAGGTCATTTCTTTTTATCTTGAATAATAATCCATTGTCTGGATGTACAGCACTTTGTACATTCACCTATCGGAAGGCATCTTGGTTGCTTCCAATGTTTGACAATTATACCTTAGGCTGCTATAAATGTTTGTGTGCAGGTTTTGGCGCACACATAAGTTTTCAGTTAATTTCGGTAAGTACCACACAGCACAAGTACTGAATTGTATAGTAAAAGTATGTTTACTGTATGATAAGTTTTGTAAAAAACTGCCAAACTATCTTCCACAGTGGCTGTGCTATTTTGTATTCCCATCGCCAGTGAATGAGAGCTCTTTTTGTACCATATCTTTGCCAATGTTTTGGATTTTAGCCATTTTAACAGGTGTGTAGTGGTATGCCATTGTTATTTTAATTAGAAATCCCCTGAGGACATACAATGTTGAAAATATTTTCATATGTTTATTTGCCATCTATATGTCTTCTTCAGTGACATGTCCAGATCTTTAGCCTATTTGCGGGGGGGGGAGTGTCTGTTTTTTAATTTACTGTTGAGTTTTGGGAGTTTTCTGTATGAATATGATTCTTTGTTTAGATAGCACTTCTTTATGAAATATGTATTTCAAAAGTGTGTTCCCAATTCCTAGCTTGTCTTTTCATTCTCTTAACAGTGTCTTTGGCAGAATAGAATTAAAAAAAAAAAGATTTTATTTATTTATTTGACAGAGAGAGAGAGATCAAAAGTAGACAGAGAGGCAGGCAGAGAGAGAGAGGGAAGCAGGCTCCCTACTGAGCAGGTACCCTGATACAGGGCTCAACCCCAGGACCCTGAGATCATGATCTGAACCAAAAGCAGAAGCTTGACTCACTGAGCCACCTAGGCACCCCTAGAATTCTTTATTTTTCATTTTCATTTTCATTTTCTTTTCTTTCATAAATCATGCTTTTGGTGTCATATCTAAAATAACATCTCCAAACTTAAGGTCACCTATGTTTTTTCCTACCTCATCATCTGGGAATTTTATGGTTTCACCAGCTGCATTCAGTTCTATGACACATTTTTTGTGAAGGATGTAAAGTCTGTATCTAGATCTTTTTCCTTTTTCCTCCTCCTTTCCTCCTCTCGCTTCCCTTCCTCCTCCCCCCTCCTCCTCCTTCTCCTTCATTTTAATATAGATGTCTAGTTGTCCTAGCACCATTTTTCCAAAAGACAATCTCTTCTCTATGGAATTTTCTTCTCTCCTTTGTCAGTGGTCAGTTGACTATATTTGTCTGCATCTATTTTGGGCTCTCTAGCCTGTTCCATTGGTCCATCCATTTTTTGTCAGTATCACACTGTTTAGATTACTGTTGTTTTATAGAAGTCTTGAAACTGGGTAGCGTGTCTTCTGATTTTGTTTTTATCCTTCAATACTGTGTTGGGTATTCTGCGTCTTTTGTCTCTCCATATAAACTAGAATCAGCTAATCAGTTTGTTGTTATCCACAAAATACGTTACTGGTCTTTTTGTGGGGAATGTGGAATGTGTTGAATCTATAGATCAAGTAAGGAAAACCAGACATCTTAATAATACCGAGTGTTCCTATCCACACACATAGAATATATAAACCATTTATTTAGATCTTCCTTGATATGATTCATTTTCAGACCTGAAGATTAATGTTGCTTCTATAGATTGCATTTTATATTTGCAGTAAGTATACATGTATACATGGTTCTTGTTGTATTAGTAAAAAGCAAAAGTAGAGACACAGCAAGGTAATACGCTACTAACAGAAAGGTACATAAAAAGCCACAGGGGTGCAATGTCAGACAAGATTAATTCTGTGAAGAGTTGATGGCAGGAACAATAGCTTCACCAAGATGATGACAGATGAGAAGCTCATCAACTAAAGAAGTAATGGAGGACCTTTCTAGACCAGGTGTGTGTGTGTGTGTGTGTGTGTGTGTGTGTTCAGGAGACTGAAAATAAATAAATTCAATACATTTGTACAATTCAAAGGCATTCTGGAGACATGAAAAATACTTGGGGGCAGGGGTTATTGGACAGAGATAACACTTTCATTGAAAGGATTTGGATAATCTAAAGAGAGGAAAGTTTCCAGCAATGGGAACACAGGGTACATGGGCAGAGTTAATGAAGTGTCAGATTTGTTTAAGGACTGATAAGAAGATCAATTTACTATTGTCTAGGAGGACAATGGTGGGTAAGGTAAAGAAGTCTGAGAGAACACCTGCTGCTTTTGCAAGTAGTGGCGCCATTCCTGGCACATTTTTGCACTGTTGTTCTTCCAAAAATATCTCAAGAAAGCAGACCCTCAGAGAATTCAATGATTTATTTATTCATCCAAATAACTATGTGAACTACATAACACTCTGGGTACTATTTTAGATGCTGGGACATAGAGGTATGGGCCATACGGAAGAAGGCCCTCCCTCAAGGCACATTATTCTGCTTCCCTTGACAGCCATCTGCCTCCAACCACCAGACTGCATACTGTAAATGTTTGTGTCCTGGTCTCAGTGAGAAGTTCAGATTTCCTTCTCTAGTTTACTGATGTAAACATTTTTTTGACCATACTTCATCCCTATCTACTCCTTCGCCGCTCAGCTTTTAATTCAATATTCTCATTCAAGAACTTCTGAAACGTTGTTTTCCATCCTTAGCGCCATGGGATGCCAAACATTGAGGTTCCTGCCCTCCCACTAGAGTAGGGAATTTGAGTCAGGTTGTGACATCCATGTCATACGAATGCCAATGATCACCTTTGGCTTTTCTGCTGGTATTAAAGGTTAAAAATAGTTCTTTTTAAGGAGAGGGTGGGATACATTATCATAAGAGGAGTGGGGCATTCTGTAATTGGATCACCTGGGGAAAAGGAGTGTTTTTCCAATTGGAAATGGGAACTTCTGGAAGAGCTGAGGCAGTGTCTGGAGCAGATGTTTTACCACCCTCACCATCACACAGAAGAAACAATCATATAAAGATATAACTACTGTTAGACCTTGCTGTGTCTCAAGAACATGAAGTAATTGCCCCAGGGTTATAGGGTTCTTTATTTGGCAGCTCTGGGTTTCTAACTTAGTTCTATCCTCTATGGTGTCAAGCTTTTTGTCTATTTATCTTACCAACCTGCCTCCCAAAAGTGGTAGGACATCCAGAAGAGAAATTTCAGCTGAGTTTGTAACACAACAATTATAACAGATTTTATTGGTAGCCTGCCCACCTCCTGATGGCTTTCATCTTTGTAGTACCTGCCAACAGTCTTCTGCAGACATCTAGGACTTTCTACCTGTAGCTTTTTATGGACCTCCACTGAAGGCTAGCAGTCTGAGAGGTATGTCCCTGGCAGTGTCTCTCCACCATTGATGAATGGCAACTGTAGGATGAGAAGTCCAATCTCCTCTACCCTGGGCAGGATGACTCAATGGCATGTTCTACACTATGCTCTAAGTCCTCTGGCAAGGCTGAACTCAGCTTGTCCACAGGATAATCTACCAGAGAACATCCCTTTTATTTACTTCCGCCCCTGCTCTTCTATCTTCCCCATTCCCCTACTAGTAGTTCCTGGGATCATGTCCCAGCTTCCCAAATAAAACCGTTAACTCAAAGTTTAGTCTCTGGAACCACTTCTGGGTGAACCCAATTTAAAACCATGAGAGACTCTTAACTATAGGAAACAAACTGAGGGTTGCTGGAGGGGAGGTTCGTGGGGAATGGGATATTTGGGTGATGGGCATTAAGAAGGACATGTGACATGATGAGCACTGGGTATTATACACAACTGTTAAATTACTGAACACTACATTTGAAACTAATGACATACTATATATTGGCTAATTGAATTTAAATTAAAAAAACACCTTTTGCTTTAGAAATAACAAATACAGAAGAGGTGGGGAAAAAGATATTTGAAATTACAAGAGTATCTGTCTTTTTAGGTGGACTTCTCATATTATATTTTGCTTTTGTTTTTCACTACCTTTCCTTAGGATAAGTGTACTTCTGACAACGTTGAGACTTGTATCATATGAAAATAAAATATTTTAAAAAATGTTTGAGGCAGCATTAAGATCAGGAATTAGAGCTAAAAGCTAAAGGTGCTTCCAGTCCATAGCCCTGTGTCACACTGGATTAATAGAACAGTTCCACCAAAGCAAGACCCACATGGCAGGGACCACAGGGATGCTGGACTCCTCACTGTGCTCCTACCATGCTTTTGTTCAAAGCGGGGTTCATCTGGCAGAGATCCAGTGATGTGTTTGTCAATATATCTTTACAGATGATGTTGTCAAGAGAAACTAACATCCCCTAGAATTTGGCCTGTAGATTATATTATCCTTAGTTACACATTTTTAATAGCTTTTCTATTTGTGGTTCTTTGAGAGAAATATTTATTGGAAGGTGAGAGGACACCAATCAATCACTCATGGCAAATCAGTTACCATCTTAACCTAGGTAATTAGTGATAAATAGAAATTCATGGTGACAGTGAGTCTGAAAAATCTGTCTATAAATAACAAGACCCTTGTGTCCAGGTTGAGGTTAAAAATGGAGACTTAACTTTCAAGGACAGCAAATTTTTAAAAAAGCTTTTATTTATTCATTTGAGAGAGAGACAAAGAGAGTACAAGCAGCGGGGGAGGCAAAGGGAGAGCGAGAAGCAGATTCCCTGCTGAGCTGGGAGCCAGACCTTGGGCTTGATCCCAGGACCTGGAGATCATGACCTGAGCCGAAAGCAGACATTTAACCATCTGAGCCACCCAAGCCCCTATCAAGGACAGGAACTTGAAAAGAACTCCCTGAACTTAGTCAGCCTAATGGAGGAAAGTGGTGATAATACTAAGACTTGCTCCCATGAGAGAGTGAGAGAAACAGCATAAGTCCTTCTCATCTCAGAATCAATTCAGTACTTGTGGGGTAAGGGGGACAGGACAGGGAGAGAATCTATGGGATGATCAATAAGCAACAGTGGCGTGAGGTGACACGAGTTGGGCAATACAGAGGCATCAGTGTCAATTGTCTCTGATAATTCTCAGCATCTACTCTAGAAGTTAATCTGATTAAAGCCACAGAATATGAGTGTTAAACCTTCTCAGAAAGGAATCTGAACTCTGACTTTGAGCCACCAGAAGATATTTCCTAATCTCTCTACACCTGAAGTTCCTATGCTATAAAATGGGGCTTTTATTTTTTATTTTTTTTAAAGATTTTATTTATTTATTTGACAGAGATCACAAGTACACAGAGAGGCAGGCAGAGAGAGAGAGAGAGAGGGAAGCAGGCTCCCTGCTGAGCAGAGAGCCCGATGCGGAACTCGATCCCAGGACCCTGAGATCATGACCTGAGCCGAAGGCAGCGGCTTAACCCACTGAGCCACCCAGGCGCCCCTAAAATGGGGCTTTTAGTAGGTGACACATCTGTTATAGGAACTAAAATGAGATATCAGACAACCTGATTAAAAATGGACCAAAACCATAATAAAACTTCACCAAAGGGAAGAAAAAAATTGTGTCTGTGCTTATAAACATAACACACCACCACACATAACTATATAACTTATATGTAAATGTATATGTAAATACATATGTAACATATATGACATATATAACTATATATAACATACTATATATTGTATATATATAAGCATATAAAAAGATCTCCCTCATTCTCTATCATCAGAGAAATACAAATTAAAACAACAGTGATGTACCACTATACATCCATTAGAATGGCTCAAATCCAGAGCCTGACAATGCCAAATGCTGATGAGGATCTGAAGCAACAAGAACTCTCAAACACTTTGGTGAGAATACAAAAGGGTATAGACATTTTTAAAGATACTTTGGCTGTTTCCTAAAAAACTAGACAGTATCTTAGTTTTACAGGAAGCTAATAAACCATCACTCTCCTTTGTATATACTCAAAGGAGTTGTAAACTTATGTCACACGAAAACCTGCACACAGATGTTAATAGAACTTTATTCATCATCACCAAAACTTGGAAGCAACCAAGATGCCCTTCAGTAGGTGAATGGATAAGCTGTGCCACATCCAGAGAGTGGAATGTTATTCAGAAATAAAAAGAAATGAGCTTTCAAGTCATGAAAAGACATGGAGGAAACTTAAGTGCATATTACCAAGCAAAAGAAGCCAATCTGAGAACTCTGCATACTGTATGATTCCAATTTTATGACAGTTTGGAACAGGCAAAACTATGGAGACAGAAAAAGATCACTAGTTGCCAGCAGTGAGAGTGGAGAGATGAATAGGCAGAGCACAGAGATTTGTAAGGCAGTGAAAATATTCTGCATGATGTTATAATGATGGGTACATGTCATTAAGCTTTTGTCAAAAAACCCCTAGAACGTGCGCCACAAAGAGTGGACCCTGATTGATACTAGGGATGCTAAGTGATTATGAAGCGTCCGTGTCCGTTCATCCTTGGTGATGACTGTACCACACTGGCGAGAGTTGTTGAGAAAGGGGGAGGCTCTGCACATGCGGAGACAGAGGTATATGGGAAATCTCTACATCTCAATTCTAAAAACAATGAAGTAAAAAAAAAAAAAATTAAAAAATGAGATGTATATCAAATTCATGGAACATTGTAGACAATAAATAACATTTCCCTCTTCATCATACACAATAACCATTCTAGTAGAAGAAAATAAAATATTTTTTAATAAGTTGATTAAAAGACTCGATTTTCTGGCTTCTACATAGAATATTCTAAGTCAATGATTTCAAAAACCCTGGAATGGGAAGGCAGTCATTGTTTCGCTCAGAATTTATTAATGCGTACAGTTAACTATGTTAGACAAAACATTCTGCTCCCATAGTGCTTGTCATTGTAGATAGGGCTTATTCTGGCATAAAGGCAGAAGGCTTGGTTCAGGGAAATATGTCTCATTCAAAAAAAAAATGAATAACTTGATAAAGGACATTTTGGCAACAGGGACCAAATTTGCCTTTAGTGCTACAGATTTATAAGAGGGAAGTTTCAAGAGGAAGAAACCTGCAGTTTGCTGATGGAGGTGGTGGAGATGCTTGAAGAAGGGCTTGATAGCCTACTGGAACACCTCCGTGCTCAGGGAGGGGATCATCTCATCCCTCTACAGACTTGGCTAGGCATTTCCTGAGCATTTCCCAGATGAAGGCATCAGTGACATTCTTTTTCCCTAGCCACTTCTTTTGAGTCTTGTGTCAACATCAGGTAGCTGGTAAAATTCCTCATTATGTTCCCTAATTTCAATAAGAATGAATCCAGTCCAATTCCTTAGAGCATCTGAATTCATTGCATTCTGGGAGAAATTAGGAGAAGTCAATCTCTCTATAGTTATTGCTCTGAAAATGAAGCATGCAGCTAGAAGCACTTTTTTTTCTTGGCAGAAAATAATTTTATGAATACAACTCACAGCCTAAATTGCTGAAAGAATGAGGATCTATAATGAGTTTTCCAATGCAATTGTTGTTACTGAGAATATAGGTTCCCCCCGTCAAAAAAAAGTAATTACAAAAATAATTATATTGAGAAATGAAGTTGCCTGTTGCAGGTAAGGTGGTTCCTCTTTCACTGAATCCCAATCACTTGATTTGCTCTTCCGCTGGAAAGAGTCAAAAAAAAAAAAAAAAAAAAAAAGTAAAAGAAAAGCTGTTCTATAGTACTGCGCACATTCCCTATAGGAAAAGGCCTTCAGGAAGGTTCTCAATTGAAGTTCATTGAAAGTTTAATTGAAGTTATTACATGATTGCTTTTAGCAAAAGGAAGACTGAGTAGTATGAGTATAGGAATTTTTTTTCTCTGACTGTTCCTGGTTTTACCATGTTTGCTCCCAGACTCTTCATAAAGGAGTATAGAGATATTATGTTGATAATAAGGGGTAGATTTTTGTTTGATGCTTGCTTTAATGAAAGATAGACAGAGAATATTAGCTAGCCAAAGTTATTGAACTTTATAAAAGTATCTATGTGTGTGTGTATGTATTGTGTGTGTGTGTGTGTGTGTGTGTGTGTGTGTGAGCTACTGTGCAAAATAGTACATTTTATATTTTTCAAACTGAGGCAAAGATATCATCTTCACACTGACATTGATAGAAGAAAGCTAAGTTTTCTTCTCCACAAATCATTCTTTTGACTGGGAAATATGTTTTAACTTTGATTCTTAAACTGCCAGAGCATATTCCACTATTGTAGCATGCTAAACATTTACAGTTACCGAGTTACTGAACATCTATTTGTGTATGAATAATGCAAGGTACCTTTGCAGAAATGCTCATGAATGGTTAATGAACAAGAAAATATCAGCGTTAGGTAAATCTGAAAGATGGAAAGGGGGCTCATCTGTGCACTCACAGGCTGGTATCCAGTGATACATCAGACATCCATGTCACAAAAAGGGTCTGGTCCAACTGTGAGGTTATCCTCTCTGCTCATACTTCTGGGTCTGCATGGTAAGCCAGAAGGCACAGAACTAAAAATGAATGCTTGTATATTTTCTTTAAAGCAGGATTAGAAATTTATTATGGAGATAATTTGAAAGAAAGTATTTTAGGACAAGGATTGAAAACCAGGAGCTTAATTTCTTTGAAAAAGTCACTTTAAAAAAAATCCCATTAATCTTAAATTCATCTTCTGCCTGGCAGACTGTATGTACCCAAAAGTTGAATTTAGAGTTAAAAATTAGGGACACATTCCTTTTTAAATTATTTTCCCCATCCTCTTCCACTACAATTAGAAAGTGGCTAAGCTGATTATAAACCCAGGTGTCTATAGTTTTCCACTGAGCCCCATTGACTCTTGGGATTATAAATGTTCTTACTCCTGACTTTACAAAGCTTTCCCACATCCATTATGTAATTTTATATTTACAGTAACATTTTGAAGTGCATATCAACAGCACTATTTTATAGATTAAATATGTGAAGGTCAGATAGGCTTGCTTAACCATTAATTGGTAAAGCTGAATTTGAAACCAGTATCTCCAGTTTTAATTATATAACTTCTCAGTTGTGTTTTTCTTGTGAGTATTTGGCATAACAAGGATGAAATATATTATGTATAAATTTCCTAATATTTAGAAGATATAGAATAGATGTTTTCTTTATTTTCTGGGTTGTTTTTATTTTTGTTTTCTTGTCACAATGCAGTATGAAGTTCTGGTTCATAAAAAGTTACACATGCATCCCAGAATAATCTAGAAAATATCCTAATTAAGAACATAAACCCTGTTAAATAGGTGATGGGGATGAAGAAGTACACTTGTCATGATAAGTACTGGGTGATGTATGGAGTGTTGAATTACTATATTGTACACCTGCAACTAACATAACATTATATGTTATCCAACTGGAATTAAAATAAAAACATAAAAGAAAAAAAAAAGAAAATGCAATGAAAAAAATCTATAAACCCTCTTTAAGGGCTGCTATTTTAATTGCTTTGTCAGAGAACTGCAGAATGTATTAATTCCAACTCTAAGACAGTGCCCACCTAACTTGAGTAAAAGTCAGTAAAACCACAGAATCAAGTGAGACAGCCAGCAAATTGACCATGATCCCAGCTTTGATATGCAGCAGGGGATGGGATCAAGAGATGCAGACATTTGAGGTGATACAGAAACAAATGGTTTATGGGTAATGAGGGAGAGTATGCATCAGCACTAAGCCCCGGGAGTACTCGTTTTGTAACTGAAACCACAGGGCTTATTCTTCTGTAACACCCCCACAGAAGACATTTTGAAGAAAGCAATCTCCAAATTTTTGTAGAAAGCATGTTCACATGGAATGATTGCCACAGCTTTATTATTTCCAGAAAGTGTGAAATAGTGAATAAAACAAAAATAGTAAATCATAATTGTGATAGATTGCAAAACTGGCCACAAAATCTCCCTGTGCCTGAATGTTCTCTGCTTTGCTTTGTGACCGAGTGGAGTGTATTTCTCCATCCCTTGAAATTGAGTTGGCCATGTGACTTGCTTTGGTCAACGGGGCATAAGCAAAATGTCTCAGGGAGAAGCTTAAAAGCACTAGTGCTTTGGGGCTTGCCCACTTGCTGTTCTTGGAATCCTGAAATTGCCATAGGAAAGAACCCAAGCTACCCTTCTGGAGCAGGAGGAACCATATGGAGGAGAACCAAGACATCCCTGCTTCCAGCCAACCAGCTGCCAGAAATACCAGTGAAACCATCTTAGCTGCAGAGAGCAGCTTGTCTCACAGTTAACCACCAATGTATTAGGTGGTCCAGCAGAAATCAGACCAGAAGAAACGTTTCTTCAGCCCACAGTACTGTAAGATCAATAAAATGTGGTTCTACACCTCTAATTTTGGGGTGGTTGATATGCATCATTGGCTGACACACACTGAAAGTACAATCCATGAAGACTGAGCCAACAAAGCAAAATTTCCTCATTCTTTTAAAAAAGAGAGAAATTTCAGACAAAATGAGAAAATATCATGTTTGAATCGAATACTCAGTAGCAACTGTGTCCTGTAGATCTACTCCTGTGGTGGGGCAATGCTGTGTGAAATGTCAGGAAGCACTGAACACAAACCCACACTTGTAGAGTGGATGGACCCTCTGACTTTGCTGAGTTTCACTTATCAATAACATGGAATTAAAACCTTTTTCCTTATGATATCAATTACTCTGTACATCATCTGCCATGTTGAAAGGGTCCAATAAAATGATAGCTGTCTTAGTTTTGATGATCATAAAATGCAAAAAGGAATGCTGCACCCCCATCCAGAGCATCCTCCCATGAGGTGTTTGGTTTGAAGGTCACCTTAGGACACATGCTGAACATTTGATTATCTGCTCAGATAGAGTTTGAGGAAGACCAGACTGGAATAGCACAGGGTCATGGAGCAGGAAATTGGGAATCATGAAAAAATAAATCAAGGAAACAAGACTGATGATTTAATGAAAGTGAGAGGCTTGTGATTAACATTAGCAATGTATTAAAATGATTTTTTTTTGAATATGGAAAGTTTATGTAGGTATATAGACCGATCTAGGAACAGAGACACTGAAATCTGTTTATTCTATTATGTTTGTTTACATATCTTCAGAGGACTCTTGTTTTCCATTAAAATTTTCCACTAAGATTTCATACATTTGAGGATTATTTAATATACTGAATATTCATCCGCTGAAAAAGGAACCACAGTCATGAATGGATAGATCCTAAAAATGTATTTTTAATGAAAAAGCATTATTTAAAAGTTACATAAGCAAGGAGGAGCCTAAGTGACTCAATTGGTTGAGATTTTGACTCTTGATTTCAGCTCAGGTCTGGATTTTAGGGTTCTGAGATCAAGCCCCACACTGGGCTTTACCCTCAGCATGTAGTCTGCTTGAGATTTTTTCCCTCTCCTGCCCCTCCCACTGCATGTGTGCTCTCTCTCTTTCTCTCTCTCTCTCTCTCTCTAAAATAAATAAGTTTTTAAAAAAAAGGTAGCATAAGAAAGTAAATAAGTCAACCATGTATTTTCTATCACGCAGGTTAAAATAGTCATGGGACATTTGTCTCTAACAAAATGATGACCTAGAGATCTTTTAAAAGAAACAAGTTACAATTTCTTGCTAAAAAACAAAATTTACAGGAAAAGCATTTTTAACATCTATTTAAATGAATAATCACAAGAGCCAGAAAATACTGGAAATCCTCCTATAACCGAACCAGCATGAGTTCTTTCTTTGATGAGTCAAAGATACACCAGGTAGCGTTTTCACACAAAGGAAACTTTATTTGCAGCAAATAAAGACATCACCATGAATGACTTGCAAAGTGACTCTCTGAGCAAGAGTGCATGGGTTCCTTTTATTTAGAGTGAATATTTTGATAGGGAAGCTAAATGATTGTATGTAGAGATGGACATATGGCCGTGCATGCACCTTAAGGAAATGTGCCAATACACACATTAAATATTACATGGATGAGGCTTGTGCCCCTCCTTGGGTAGAGCTTTTAGTATTATAATAAAGCAAAGGGAGTTGTTGATCATTCCAGAAGTCACTCCATTGGCTATGTGCTCAGGCACAAGGCGGGGGGATAGCTGAAACTGGTCTCTGTGGTCTAGACCACCAGAGCCTTTCCTCTGAGAGGTTGTTACAGCTGAAGGGGTGGTTTCAGTTTCCATAATGGGATGTTAAGCCCATAAGTTCCTTTGCTGGAGTTAAGAGATAAAATGGAAAATAGAGCTTAATGAAAATCTGGGACAAATCTCAGTGGGTACAAGCAAGTGAGCAATAAAGGTCAGGTCTTAATGTCTAGCTGGTGACACTCTGGGTTCAAAATAGAGTAGAATCTCAAACACTGAGTAAAGAATTGTCAGGAAACCGGTAGCACCCCCAAGGTTGTCCAATTCCTGGTAATTGTGGGCCTCTTATTGAATATGATGCCCACAGGTGACAGAGGGAAGACTTTTTACTTGCCATAAGTGAGCAGCTGAAACAGAATGTGGGCAGAAGCCAAGGGCATTAGGGGGCCACATCCTCACTGAACATACAGAAAAGAAAAAAAAGAAAAATCCAACCTCGATGTCAATATGGCTTGCTCTCGCAGCTGAGCAAAAGGAAAAGGAAAAGGATTCTTTCCAGCCCTCATGAAGGAAAACTTTTCTAACTTTTGGAAGAAAATATCATTATTATTGTGCCAGTAAGATGTCATAAGTGTGGACTGTATTTAATGTTTCTAAACATGAAGCAGTAAGAAAAAGACTAATAAATTACATAAAATACAAAAACCTAACTTCATTAAAAAATTAACAAAAATAATGGGTAGGGGAAAAGAAAAAAACTTGGAACAATTATTTACCAGGCATATGAACTTTATAAAGAATTCCTGGAATCAGTGAGAAAAGCAAAATAAGTTACCTAATAGAAAAAAGGCCCAAATCATGAAAATCTATTTTGCTAAAAAATGAACACATCAGCCAAAAAAATAGAGCAAAGATGATCAACCTCATTAGTAATGTGAGAAAAAACTAGCTAAAAATTGAAACAAGATACAATTTTACACCTCCTAAATTGGCAAACAATTTAAAAGCCTGACAATTGGAAGGTTTGGTAGAGATGGGAAGCCATACAATCTCCCAGACACAAATGGTACAAGCATAAATTGGTATGTTTGAGTTGGACACCAGTTTAGCATTACACTATAAAACTATAAGATGCAAACATAAAATGAACCAGCCATTTTGTTCAGAAATAAACTTTGCTTGGTGTGTCAGGAGATATATGCACAAGAATGTTTCCATCTATATTGCTTAAAATAAACTCAAAAATCTATTAATTTTAAAATGGAGCAAAAGTGGCAGGACAGAAAATGGAATACAAAAAGTAAGAAAAAGGATTCATTGCATCTCTATACCTCAACATAGACAGACATGAGGAGTGAAAAAGTCAAGCTATAGAGTATAATTGAGGATGGCATTTAATTAATATTCAAAACAATGTAACAATGTAAAACTCGACATCATGCACAATACATTCTGCCAACATGGTAGAGAATGACACTCACATTGAGCCTAGGGGTTTTGCCTTCCTGAGAAGGAAAATTTTATTTCCCAATCTATATAACTTTGATATACTATGATATTCTCCTTCATAAAGATTCCATATTTATGAAATATTGGAACACCAACTTTTTAAAAAATTTTTTTAATTTTTTTATTTCTTTTTAGCGTAACAGTATTCATTGTTTTTGCACCGCACCCAGTGCTCCATGCAATCTGTGCCCTCTCTAATACCCACCACCTGGTTCCCCCAACCTCCCACCCCCCGCCCCTTCAAAGCCCTCAGATTGTTTTTCAGAGTCCATAGTCTCTCATGGTTCACCTCCCCTTCCAATTTCCCTCAACTCCCTTCTCCTCTCCATCTCCCCTTGTCCTCCATGTTATTTGTTATGCTCCCCAAATAAGTGAAACCATATGATAATTGACTCTCTCTGCTTGACTTATTTCACTCAGCATAATCTCTTCCAGTCCCGTCCATGTTGCTACAAAAGTTGGGTATTCATCCTTTCTGATGGAGGCATAATACTCCATAGTGTATATGGACCACATCTTCCTTATCCATTCGTCCATTGAAGGGCATCTTGGTTCTTTCCACAGTTTGACGACCGTGCCCATTGCTGCTATAAACATCGGGGTACAGATGGCCCTTCTTTTCACTACATCTGTATCTTTGGGGTAAATACCCAGTAGTGCAATTGCAGGGTCATAGGGAAGTTCTATTTTTAATTTCTTAAAGCCTCTTTGCCTGGCATAATATTGGGTAAATCTCACTGATTTCTTCTCATTCCTGATTGATTTCTACCAAGTTGCAGTGGGACCACCCCTCTCTCAAGACCATCTCAAATATCTTGAGCTCTGTCACCTCTACCCACATCTTTTCTGCAACTACTTCCAGTTTCTCATATTAGGGCCATGCTCAGAGCTGCATCCCTTGCTAGGCAATGATCCCCAAGGCACAGTAACTCCCTTGTTGCTCTCTATCTTGGGCACACTCATAGTGATTTCTGTATTGCACAAAGCTCAACTCTGGAAGGAGAAAAATACTCAACTGCTGACCAGGTTCTCATCCCTGGTATTTCTGTGAGTCAAAATTTTTTGGTTGCGAATGGCAGGATGGAAACACGATTCAAACTGCTTTAAATGCAGAGGAAATTTTTGCTGCACTTCTCCCTTTATATGGACTTGGGCTTTTAAGAAACTTTTTTATTTGTTTGTTTTGGTTTTGTTCTCATGCAGGTTCTGTTAGCATTATGTATATGATAATTGTGCAGCTCCAGGCTTATGTTATTGTTACAACGAACAGTCAGAAAAGAAAACACCTGTTTTAGTAGCTGTCAGCACAGAGGTAGGATGGTCCATTTGAAATTGGATCCAGACATCTCCACGTTGACCATTTATTGAATACTTATTCTGTTGTTTCTTCACTCAACACATACTTACTGAGCTCCTACTATGTATCGGTCACTCCATCACAAATACTTAAATATATCTTGGAATACAGAGAATAATATAAGAGCATCACATTATAGAGTTGGAAATAACACATAGGGAGGAGCCCAAGCTGTGTCACAGATGCATGAATGAGGGCATTTTCTCAATCTCAGGAGGCAGGCAGAGCAGAAGGGCATGTCTGATGGAGTTCCCTAATGGAGGAACTTTAGAAATTGGCCAGTCTTTGTCATCTGGTGGGGATGGTCTTTGCACTCACTGCTGCTACTACTGGTTTTATTACACTCAGGGGTGGTCTCCACAGACAACATCTCTTTGGAGAAGGCATGTGTCTGCCTAGAAGGTCTGCTGGTCATTACACTCATGTAAAATAGTATTTGGAACTTTAAAAAAATTTTTTCCAAATGTTTCTCTAACGTATGTGAATTTGTTTTACACTATATTCATTATTTATTTTCTATTAATGAATCGTTTGATTATTTCCCTTGGTGAGCAGAATTTTTCAGCAGTTGAAGATCTGAATAATGCAGAGATAACTAATTATGTTTTTTTTTTTTCCAGCATGCACATTTCTGATGCAGAAAGATTCTTACCGAGGGAACATAAAAACCAAACATTTTAAATTGCCATTGTTTAGAAAATGTGATGGGAAAATGCTCTCGATTAGTTTGAAAATTAATGACTAGGCTGAAGGGGGGAGGAAAAAAAAACATGATCTCTCTGTTAAACCAGCAGAAAATTGTGACAAGTCAGCAGATCAGGCCTCTGGGATTTGTTACCCCACCATTTAGTGGATTAACTGGGAATCTGAGCCTTTCCTTTCTCTGACCCGTCTTTTCATTTTCTAAAATAATGCCCTTTCAGTGCTGGTAACTAAGAAATCTATGAATCCATGAAATTTCAAAATAAAAATAGACAAATTGATTCTCATTAGAATAAATAATTTATGTACTTTTTGATCTCTAATCCCAAGGCACATGATCAAATCAACTAAGGAACGCCCTCCAACCCCAAAACCTATGCATAAAATTCATTTATGTAATATTATAATAGAGAATAAAAATGAGGATTAAAAAAGGAAACCTAATGATATCAATTCTTGGAATACTACATGAATTTTCTTTTATACTTACATAAATGGTTCTACATTTTATGATTTCCTATTTGGACAAGGCATTAATATCCAGGACTAATGTCCAATGGCCATGATGGCTGGTGACACCAGCATCTGTTCTGCTGAGCCCCAATTTGTACCATTCTAATGGTGACATATTTTTAACGTCACCCTTGCTTATATTCACTGGGAAATCTACATGGCCTCCTTGCTAACCTCAATAATTAAGGGTAGACAGATATTTCAATCTTTATCTGTCAGTTATTATGGAAATGGTCCAGCTTTCAGATTGGACAGGCTAGACACTACTTGGAATGATTCCTACTTTCTTTGTAGTATCCAATAGTTGTTGGCCCCCCTTGAAATAGATTGTGGTAGTTCTGTTTAAATGAACAAAATATAAGTGTAGATTGTCTACTTCTTAGCAAGATTTCTTCCAGAAAAAAAAAGAATTTCCTTTTCAGACAGGCTGTAGACAGACTAGGAAGGGGGCCCACCAAGGTGGAGGAAAGCCACAGGTTCTGTGGTTAGATCAAGCTAGGAACAGGAAGAGCCAATGACTGGCTCAATGCACAGGTGTTATAGGTAGATTTCTATAGAAATCAGGGGTAAAAAAAGACCTTTTCTTAAGCCCAAAGACTTAGCAATAGAAAAACAGTAGGGATCCTAACTAGACGAACTTAAGAGAAAGATCTTAGTAGAAAGGTATAAAAAAGAACAACACCAGGGGAAAAAAGGGTGGGGGGAGCACCCAGGTGGCTCATTTGGTGAACTGTCTGACCTTTGATTTTGGCTCAGGTCATAATCTGAGGATCTTGAAACTGAGCCCCACTATGGGCTCAGTGCTGAGTGTGGAGCCTGCTTGGGATTCTCTCTCTCCTTCCCCATCTACTCCTCTCTCCCATTCTCTAAAGGAGGAAAAGAAAGAACAACCCTGGGATAACCATTCTCAAGTCAGGTTGTGGTCAGAATTTCCAGGAAGTCTTGATAAACATAGGTTTTCTAGTCACATCCCAATATACAGAATCAGAATCTCTGGGAATAGGGACTCTATCTCTGTATTCTATAATGCACCCAGCTCATTCAGTCACCCATCAATTGTGTCTGACAGTGGTTAGGGTATACTGTACAGAACAATATCTATGCATATTATTCTGTATGGACTTTCAGCTGCATGATTTTATATATATGACTTAATATATATATATGAAAAAGTTTAAAATACAGGAAACAATAATTTTTATTTATTTATTTATTTTCAGCATAACAGAATGCATTGTTTTTGCACCACACCCAGTGCTCCATGCAATACATGCCCTCCTTAATATTCACCACCTGGCTCCCCCAACCTCCCACCCCCCCACCCCTTCAAAACCCTCAGCATGAGCATTGGGGGTGAGTGTCTAGGGGCAGAGGGAGAGGGAGAGAGAATCTTAAGCAGATGCCCAACTGAACATGGAGCCAATCTCATGACCCTGAGATCATGACCTGAGCTGAAATCAAGAGTCAGCTGCTTAACCAACTGAGCCACCCAGACGCCCCTAAATTTGATTGTTTGAATAGAAGGATATAATGGATGGGATTTAAGAACTTGTGTATGGTACCTTTTTTCATACTTCTGGTAAAAGTACACACTTGGAGACACTTAGGTTTGAATCTCTAACTTCAGGAGCTGTATGAACATGGCAAATCACAAAAACGCTCTACAATATACTCTTCTTTGTTAGATCAAAAATAGCATTGCATAGCTCTTAGTTATTATAAGGATTAAATATAAACAATGTGGACACATTTCTAGGTAGAATTCCTCACCTATATGTTGGGGGGGGTAGGCTGAAGAGATAGTAATTACAACCAGAATTATCACAAATTATATGATTTTTTTAAAAGATTTTTATTTATTTATTTGACAGAGAGAGATCACAAGTAGGCAGAGAGGCAGGCAGAGAGAGAGGAAGGGAAGTAGGGTCCCTGCTGAGCAGAGAGCCCTATGCGGCACTTGATCCCAGGACTCTGAGATCACGACCGGGGCCGAAGGCAGAGGCCTTAACCCACTGAGCCACCCAGGTGTCCGACAAATTATGTGATCTTTTAAAAAACATTTGCCTTCAGTTCTTAAGGAATTGATGTATTTATCTTCAGCTCACTGGATATCCCTCATTTCCCCTTTCCTTGTACACTTGTTTTGGCTATGGGCAAATTCATTAAGCAGTGTAAATCGTTTGTATGTTATAGACAAATTCGTTAAGTAGTAAGGAATCAGTACAAGCATTCAATCCTAAAATCATGCATCCAAAAACGTGTTGAAGCTTCTGTCTGGAAACCCTCATGACCAAACAGCTGATTATGGTCATTCTTAGAAAGTTCCAGTGAAAAGGAAGCTAGAAAAGTCTCTAGATCAGTAATTGCCTCTTCTGTAGGGCTGGCAGTGTCAGAGTGAACCTAGGGAACAGTCCAAATTGCTAGGTTGACAAAGAAGTGAGTTTTGGCATCCTATCTGCTGGCTGTGACATTTTAGAAGATTTTTTTTTTCTTCCATGTTGATACTCACACACAGGTCTTGTTTTATAATCCCAAATCCTTCTAGACTTGGAGGGAAAGAAAGTTATGAAAACTAACACAGACTGTAGTTAAACTCAGATACAGAATCAGTACCGCCCAGGTAGGCTTGAAGTACTGGAAAAGGAAGGTTCCAATTCCCTTTCTCCCACTTGTTAGCCAGTTGTCTTTGGGCAGTGATAACTTCTGGATAACTTAGTTTCCTCATTCATTAAATGGGAATCATTGTACCCTCCCAAAAGCATCACGGCCAAGATTATAAGCAAGCTTATGTGGATTCCAGCCAAAAGATTTAAAACCACTGTAGGAGACATGAAACCAATGTTCAGCTGAGAGAAATAGTTCCAAATAGGACTCTTACCTAGAGCTGCTCATAGTATTTAATACCTCCTTTTCCCTGGTTTTCATTTCCTCACTCTTATTGTATCTGTTAATCCATCATATGGTCAAATATAAAGCCTGCAGAAAAAAAAACACCGTAAAATAATTATGCAATTTGATCAGTAGTTATAAGGCGAGCTCCCATGTAACCATGCTCCCATTACCCAGTAGACACTGGCCAGCCTCCCAAAGCCCCCAATTCCCTTCTTCAACATCATCTTCCTCTCCTCAGAAGTACACATCATTCTAATGTCCATGATAATCACTTTCTGCTTATCTTTATAGTTTTACTACCTTTATGCATCCCTAAAAATAGTTTTGTTTTTTAACAAGCCTGTTTTCTGACTTTATATAAGTGAAATAGCACCCTATATATTTCTTTTTTCTCTATCTTCTTGTTAGAAAAGTTTATTTATTTGAGAGAGAGAGAGTATGGGTGTGGAGAGAGGAGCAGAGGGAGAGGGAATCTCTTTACAGACTCCCCACTAACTGTGGAGCTCCGAGGTAGGCCAGCAACTCACGACCCTGAGATCATGACCTGAGCCAAAATCAAGAGTTGGACACTTTATTGACTGAGCCACCACAGCTCCCATTTTTCTCTATTGTGCCTTTATTTTTCAAAATTATGTTTGTGAGATTCATGTTATTTGGACATTCCTTTTTTTTTTAAGATTTTATTTATTTGACAGAGATCACAAGTGGGCAGAGAGGCAAGCAGAGAGAGAGAGAGGAGGAAGCAGACTCCCTGGGGAGCAGAGAGCCCGATGTGGGACTCGATCCCAGGACCCCGAGATCATGACCCGAGCTGCAGGCAGAGGCTTAACCCACTGAGCCACCCAGGTGCCCTGTACATTCCTTTTTGTTTGTTATATAGCATTGTATTGAATAAATGAACTCCAGGTCATATATACATTCCACTGCAGACATTCATTTTGTTTCCAGCCTCAATCTGTTATAAACCATATTGATGTAGACATTCTTGTATAGATTTGCTGGTGCTCAGGTGTCTTTGGGTCCCACTAAAGTAGATACTGAGATAAGGATGTGGCATGGGGACTTTATTGGGGAAGTCTACTGTCTCTGGGAAGGGGAAGTGAGGGAGGAGATAGAGCAGGTGAGGGAAGGAGGACACTCCGCGCACTGCACCAGCCATAGATGAGGACGCTCTCACGGCTCAGGGACTGCAAAAATGTCAGAGCAAAGTGTTTCAGAGCTCTCTTAGTCCACCAAGTTCCCATTTTTCTTTGAGTGGGTCTTGGTAAGTCATTGATTTCTTATCAAACTTTCATTGGCTTTAAGAAGTTTATGAAATATTTATTCAGCCTTATTAGTTGTGTTTGTGGTAGGTCATATAAGGAACAAGAAATCCCTCTTTTGTATTTCAACTTGCTTCGTAACAGTATCTCCCCCACCCACTACTGTGCTTTTATTCAGGGGTAGGTGGAGGTGCATATATGTGTGTACACACACACACACACACACACACACACACACACACATAATGAAATCATTATCAAAGTGTTCCGTTTTTTCTTTTCATCCTTAAAGTAGAATCATCTGTGGATGTGTGTTACTCGTATTGAACATGAAAAGTTTTGTGGGTTACCTTGTTAACCCGGATAAGGTCAGTATGACTACTCGTCTCTGTGTGAGCATCCTTCACTGAACATACAGTAATTTAAGAGGCTTAAAAATGTATATTTTATCATGTATTTCTGATTTATTTTCTACTTCAGTGTAGCCATGGTGAATAGAAACAATATTTTTGAAAGGAAAATCTTCAATAAAATTATGACATAAATGGTAAAATGTTACTTTTGTAAAAAATAATAAATAAAATAAACTAAAATTTTACATTTTCAGGATGTTAGTAGGTATGCCAAAAGAACACACTAGTCTAGTTAGAAGATTGGGCCTTCTCAAGTTTTAGTAAATCTCACTTTAGCCATTCAAAGTATTAAGAATTGCACAATGATCATTATTAGTCTCAGGAACCAGTGACTTGGACAATGCTTCCTCAGGCAATAGCACTGCTATGACCACTTCCTAATCCAAGTGTTTCATGTTCCAGGACATCTGAATGCAAAAATGGTACACTCTAGAATAAGTCAGTTGGTGATAAGATCTTGCCAAAATACAGCTTTCTTGTATTTTGCATTATTATTTGTAGAGAAACTGATAGCCAGAACTTTGGAATTCAACCATTTTTTTTTATTATTCCAAACTGACTACCAGTATTCCCTAATGATCTTCTCTCTTCCTTAGTTGCAAAAATGTACGTTATGTTATGGCTACAAGGAGAGATATGGCGTACAAGTTCCATATATCACATGTGAAATCACTTGCTCTGGTCACAAGCCCTTAGAGCTACTCACTTGTGGCCTTTGGAGGGATCACTGAGTGGAATTAAAGTTTAGGGTTTTTTATAGAACTAGCTTACCAACCAGAGTTTGACAGCTTGATTCAGCCTCCCAGAGAGCAGCCTGGGACGTGTCATACTACAATAGGGAGACCATGAGGTCATGGAAAAAGCACTGTGTGGCGTTCAGACTGGGTTCAAATTTGAACTGGCTATATCCTAGATGAGTGACCTTGACAACATGTACCTAGGTTCCTGGCATTCCAGTGTATCTGTTGGAGATGTGATATCAACTGTTCAGTTGACGGGGTCTGTCTACTGGAGTGACATCTTTGCAAACTGTCAACACATGGAAATAAATCCAAATACTAGGGATTTGTTTCTTGCCTCTTTCTAGGGATGAGCTTATTCTCATCTCATTCTTACCCTTCATGCAGCCTGGAGGGAGACAGTGGTTTCACCTCACAGCCATTTTTCACCTTTCACAGAGCAGCCCAGGAAAGTAACACTGTCTAAGCTGTCATCACCTCTCACCTGGACCACAGCAAAACATTCTACCTGGGCTTCCCTGGCCCACACTGTTCCCAACAGTGCATTCTCCAGGGAGCCATCACAGAGATTTTCTGAAATGTTTTAAAATGAAGTCATGTTACTCCTCTGCTTAAAACACCCCAAGTCTGGCCAGCACACAACCACTGGAAACCTGAAGCCCTGCTGTGTTCACAGGTCTCTGCAAACCCTCACCACCACCTGCTTTTCTAACCTCACTTCCTGCCACTCCCTCCACCTCCAAGTTCCAGGCTTGCTCGTCTTCTTTCCATTTCTCACATAAAGCAGGTTATTTTCTAACTTACCTCATGACCTTTGCACATTCCATTCCCCCTTCTAGGTATGCACTTCCCTGGGTTCTTCACAAGGAATGCTCCTCTTCACCCTCCCAGTTTCATGTCAATCTCCAGAAAAACCATCCTCACTTGCCCTGTGTACTCTTTCCCCAGCATCTCTCACTTTGTTGACATTGCCCTAGTTACTTCCCTGGCAAACCAATCGCAGTCTCAAAGTATCTCTAAAGCTCAGGCTTACCGTCTTGCTTTCTGTTTCCTCCCATCCTAATGGAAGTTCCAATGGAAAGCTCATTTGCCACAGTCAGTGCTGGGTCATGGATTTCTTGAAGGGTGCCTGGCACATTATAGGCTCTTGATAAACATTTGGGAATGCAAGGGCCTTTGGAATCCAATTCAGACTACCTCTTCTTTATCACAAACCACCTCCTGCTTTACATTCCAGCACCACCAACAGAGTCTATCACTTTGCCTTTCAACATCTGTGTTTTCCTCAAGAAAAGAACGCTTCTCTGTTGCTTAATCTTGCATACTCTTCTTTAGTGATGAGCTCCGTCAGCACCTTCTCCAGGAAACCTCTGTGAATCTCCTTAAATTCTGTTTGCTTGACCTCCTTAAAAGCTCCTTCTGTGACTGAGTGACCCACAGCATATCTTTACTATTTGCTTACCAAGTGCTTCCAGATTATTTGTGCTTTGTTTGGTCTTGATTCCATCCTTCCATTCTCTGACAAAGGCCAGAGGTTTTGTTGTTGTTGTTGTTTTTAATTTTTTTTAATGTTTTGTTTTTTTGAGAGTGCGACATGCATGTATGTGTATGGAATGGAAAGGGCCAGAGGGAGATGGAAAGGATTTTAAGCAGACTCCTAGCTGAGTGTGGAGGTTGACACAGGACTTAATCTCACGACCCTGAGATCATGACCTGTGCAGAAATCAAGAGTTGGATGTTTAACCAACTGAGCCACCCAGGTGCCCCTCCAGAGATCAACATTGTATCCACATACTCACAATATCTAGTACCATGCTAAATACATAGTAGGTGCCAAAAGAAATGTGTACTGAATGAAGAGCTGAATGAAAGGATGTCCAATTAGTCACATAAATCAGCTTGAAATAAATCAAATAATTAAACATATGAAGTAACAGAAGAAAAGACAATTAACACATCTCTTCAGGCATTTCTCTGAGCATCCACCCTCCTGAGTTGTATTATTTGAGGGTCTGTGCTTATTCTAGGGACAAGTAATGATGAAGAATATAGTGTTTACAATGTTCTATGAGTGCTACATCCTTTCCTTCATCTTCCTTAGGAAAGCCCAAAGAGTTAGAGCTATAGATAAGTTATAAATGAGTTTAGATTACATAAACAAGCCAGAGTCCATTGTCCAAGATCAAACAACCATGGAAATGACAAAAGTAGAATTATACCCAAGATTTTAGGTATATCCCATATATGGGCATGGCTATTGGGTCCCCTTCCCCAGACTGGAAGGGGACTCATGGTGTCTTTAATACACATACTCTGAGTTGAGGCTTAAATCTTTAACCTGCTGGATTGGTGGCCAAAGCTACATTTATTTATATGAATTAAAAAAAAATAACTCCAAAGAATCTAATATTAGTACGAGTATCTCTGCCAAAGTTATAGAAGATGTAACACAATTTTCAAATAATAAAAATAGGAATGCCTGATGAAAACCAGAAGAGTTTATTTAAGGCTAAACTAAAATTATTCAAATCATAGCTGATGCTTGAGAGGACTTCACAGAATAGACCTCAGTGAGTCTCTCTCTCTCTCTCTCTCTCTCTCTCTCTTTTTTTCCCTTTAATTTGTTCAGGTACCAGAACATCTGGGATTTAAGATGTTTTCTTCAGAACACTATCAAACATAAAACATAAAACAACTATTTGTCAATCACATGTAGACAAGTAATAGCATATTCCAATTACTTAAGAAGACATTAATGTGTGTGCATGCGTGCATGTGCCTCTTGCTAGAAAAAATGTAAGTCCTTTATTTTGACCATAAATCGATCTTTCACTAGAGCCCTCTTTCTTAAAGATTTTTATTTATTTATTTCACAGAGAGAGAGAGACACAGCGAGAGAAGGAACACAAGCAGGGGGAACGGGAGAGGGAGAAGCAGGCTTCCCGCCGAGCAGGGAGCCCGATGCGGGGCTCAATCCCAGGACTCTGGGATCATGACCTGAGCTTAGGCAGGCGCTTAACGACTGAGCCCCCCAAGCGCCCCTAGAGCCCTCTTTCTAATATCAGCTAGCCTGGGTGGGGGGGGTGCTATCTAAATCAAGGATAATCTAACAATCTTTCACTGAAGCAGTGATATAAGTGCCTGTGTAGGTAATGCTCAGTCTCGCATTCCCTATCTCCCACTTCACACCACGCCTCTCCTTTCCAAGATGCCCTGTGGGTGTAGGAAGGAGCTCATGGCATCCTCACAGAAACTGTGTGTTGAAAGAAGTTCTCAGGTCCACACAGCACATCCTCTGGATGCTTGGAGATCCACTCTGGCAATGGCTGCATCAGTGTCTCCTGTGGATTAGTGTCCCCTGTGCTGCCTTGTCCCTGACCACCTTTAGAGTGTCCTCACAAGTCCATGATCCTAAAGATCCCTTTCTTAGGGTCCCATTAGTCTAATTCCTCGCTCTTAGAAACATCAGGTCTGAGGTCTCCTGAAGACCATGGGGAAATAAGGATGTTGCTACCCGCTCACTGCCCAACTACCTCACACTGATGTTGCAGCCATAGACATGCACCATCACACTGCATCAGCCAGCAGGTCTGGAAGCAGGTCTTCCAGGAGCTTATAGCCCATCAGTTCATTTGTTGGAATTTGGAAGTTTTCGATTACTACCTAGGTGCCTTATCAATGGTGGAGAGGAGAAAAACAGACTCTAGAACCTGGTTCACTTCTTTTCCCAACTCTTTTCCTTTTTCCTCTTTATAGGAGAAGAAAAATAAACTCAATTTTTAAAATTATGTGCATTAGCATTTTTTCTATGGTTGAGAAAGTCTATGACTATTCTATTTTTTCAGTGACAAACTTTATTTTATCTCATTAAATTGTAAATTTTTACTGCATTACAATTTGAAAAACATTGATCTACTCTAGCAACATCATTTAAAGATGAGATCAAAAGAGACTATATGACTTTCCTAAAATCCCAATTCTGCTTCTGACCAAACTGTTATTCTTAACAATTCTAAAAGGGGGTACTAAATTTTCATCCTCTAAATTCAGAGTACATGGTCATATATATAAATAGTGAGAAATAAGTGATTAAGTAAATAATAGGTGTAATTTCTAAGACTGGCTTAGGTCTCTGAGAGTCTCTACTTTATGACTTTGGGTAACTGAGTTATACAGAACTTGAGATGTCAAGCCCACGAGCAAAAATGCATCCTATTATTTACTCAGTAGCCCACCCATTTAGGCATTTACCCATTCATTCATTCATTCATTCATTCATCAAAATGTGTTGATAACCTACTTATTGTATTTTACTGATAAATGTTCTGATTGTTAAAGTACAATTTTGTACAATAAGCTTTCTTAATGCAAAGGGAACTAGGAGACAGGCATTGTATGTTTGCAAGGGTCATCATGGAGGGTTCTCTGAGATCATGGAGACCTTAGCTGGCACCGAAAAAAGGGTCCTATAGAAGGTGGCATTTGAAATTAATCTGAAAGTAAAGTTTTACTAAACTGGAAGCCATACTGGCAATAGCACGAGCTTAGGCATGGACACATAGAAAGATTTGTCACTTTGTACTGAAAAAAGTTCCTTATTCCTTAGTTGGAGTTTCTGTAATAGCTAATATCAGTGGGTTGCTTTACGTAGCAACTTACTATTTAAAACAAATAAATGGCATATAGTGATAATGGAAAGAAGTGGGAACAAAAAGTGGATTATGTGATAGAAGTCATGAGTTCAAGTATTTGTTATACAATTAACTAGTTATAATACTGTGTCAATTAGTCTCCTTTCCATATTTCCCCCAGATAAACATGTTTATTTATTTTAGAGCTAGAGAGTGCACACAAATGTAAGGGAGAGGTTGGAGGAGAGGGAAAGAGATAATCTCCAGCAGGCTCTCATCTGAGCTCAGAGCCTTACTTGGAGATTGATCTAATGACCCTGAGATCGCAACTGGAGCCAAACCCACCGAGCCACCCGGGTGCCCCAGTAAACAAGTTTTAAATCATAAGCAATTATAACAATAACAAGAATTACTAAAACATGTCACTGGCATGTGTTTTTAAACTAATTAATCCTTACAACAATACTATCACGCAGGGACACCTGGGTGTCTCAGTTGGTTAAGCATCTATCTTTGGCTCAGGTCATGATCCAAGGGTCCTGGGATTGAGTCTTGCATTGAGCTCTTTGCTCAGCGGGGAGTCTGCTTCTTCCCCCGCCTGCCACTCCCCCCTGCTTGTGCACTTACTCTTTCTTTCCATGACAAGTAAATGAATAAAATCTTAAAAAAATAATAAAAATTAAAAAAAAAAACAATGACACTATCATGTAGATACTCTTATTTTTTTCCCATTTTAGGGACAATCAAAGTGTCATTTTTAAAATCTATGAAATATAGAGGTGTGAGGGCTGCTAGTAAGGAATGCTGTTTCATGGACTGCTCACACTTCTAAGAAATCTGCTTCACTAACTGTGGAAATCTACCTTGCCTGTTCAATAGAATCACCTAGAAAGCTTTTCTAATTACTAAAGCATGACCACCACCAAGATAAATTCAATCAGGATATACAGTTGGATAGTCCCAGTTTACAAGTGTCCTCAGAGTAGTCTAGTGTGCAGCCTAATGAGTGCAGTCCTGATCTCAATCTGTTCATCCACCTCCCCAGACAGTTCTGAGTCATGTTGAAAATTTTTCTCGTGACCCAAAGGTTAGAAATGAATAAGGAGGATGCATGGTAGAGGCAGAGGTGATGATGGCTGAGGAGACTAGGAGAAAACATTGTGCAGAGACCACAGCCAGGCTTCAGGTTTGGCAGTGAAAGCAATTTGACTTGTTCTTGATAATTTAAGCGAGCAATGTGAGCCAGCATTGCAAGTTCAGGAGAGATTTCTTTTCCTATTTACCACAAGTGAAATTTTAAGTCATTGGAACCAAGGCTTCACTAAGAGTAGTTAAACAAGAAGGGCACCAGGTTGGCTCAGTTGGTTAAGCATTCGACTCTTGGTCAGGACATGGCCAGACCATGACCATGGGAGGTCATGATCTTGGGGCTACAAGATCAAAGCCCTAGTGGGCTCCGTGCTCCACTCAATATCTGCTTGAGGTTCTTTCCCTCTCCCTCCTCCCCTGCTTCTCATGCTTGCTCTCTCTCTTTAAAATAAATAAACAAGCAAATAAAATCTTGTTAAAAAAAATAAGTTGAACAAGACCCCTGATCACAACAGGAAGCTCCACCACATTTAGCTACAGGCATGGTGCTTGGAAGAGTTGGGGGGTGGGGAAGTAACAGAGTCCTACATAATAAAGCAACATGAGGTAAGCTCTGTGTGGGAACTTCATTCACATTACTTTATTAAAATCATGGAGAAGAGATTAAACAGAAATGAAAATGGAGAGAAACTCGCTGTTGGAATTTAGTTGTAAAGTTGCTAAACACACAGATTAGGAGAGTAGAAATAATGCAAATGTGGCAAAAAAAGGTTAAGATGTAAAAAATGTCATGATTAGTCATTCCATCTAACAGGAAACATCAAAGGGGTCTTATATCTAAGAAATGAATGGCCTTACAAATGGGGAAAAGTTGGTATCTGCATTGGAAACACAAAATCTAAGAAGATTAGTATCTTACTTCGCTTCTCCATAGTTACTTCTCTTTCGTCTTGCCTTGCTTTGGGCTACTTTGACTCTGAGAATGGAAGGATCAGACACACAATGGGGTTTTAATGGAACATGCAGTTTACCTGTTTACATAGATCCTCTTGTTTATTGTTCATAGTAACGTTGTGAGATAAGCATTATTGGACCCTTCGACAGGTGAGAAACATGTCCAAGGCACTGAAGATGGCATTTCTCAAGATCACACAGAGGGTGGAGAGTTGAGATTTGGGCATAAACAGGTTTCAAAGCCTGAACGGATTCCATTCCAGAAATCCAGCTGCTTTGGAACTCGGCTGGAAGAGGAGTTAGAATTTCAGCCCTTGTACCTTACTGTTACGTCCTAGTGCATTTGCCACACCTATTATCACACATACCACTTCTGTGAGCCTGGATTTCCTCAGGAAGGAAGTTAGGAAAACAATAAGAGCTCCCAAGTTTGCAGAGGTAATTGCATGGGGTCAAGTCTGTGAAGTCACTGTTTTCCAACATTTTGTTATGAGATCGTCAAACATACGGCAAAGCTGAAAGAACTTTACAGTAAATACCCACACAGCTATGGAGTGAAAGTCTATGTTTAGCGTGTTGCTACAGTTGGTATACTGCATATCTGTCTCTCTATTCATCACTCTATTCACCAGTCCACCTTATTTTTGGATGCATTTACAAATAATTTGCAGACATCAGTAAACTTCTTTATGTATCTGATGTTGGTTTTCAGTTGCCAAAAACTTTATAAGAGCATGGATCATCACTATTAAAATTATGCTTCTTATTGTAATAGTTTCCTCCCATTACTTCTATCATCTGCCTATTTCCAATTTTGATAGTATTTGTCAATTATGCTTTGTTATTGGACAGCACTTCCTAACAGTTAAAAAAAAAAAAAAAGCTTTAGTTCATTCTGCTTCCTCTTGGCCTGCTCAGGGACCGTCTCTCTCTCTCAAGGACATACCTATTTTTTGTTCTTAGCTCTCCCAATCCAGTTTGCCTCCTTCACGCCAGTTACTTTTTCAATATCTGACCATTTCTTCAAACATATTGAGAATAGTATGTGCCCCACATAAAAGTTTATTAAAACATTCCTATAAAGCATGGGGTAGAAAATGAAGAGAAGCAAGCATTAACCATGCACTGTGTCAGTTTTCTTTTTATATTTTATTCTATAATATATAAGTACAAAATACAGTTATATATATCTTACATATGATATGTAATGTAATATTCATATTCATTTACATGTTACAGAATATATAATTATATCCACTTATATATTCTATCCATACTATAAAATATGATTATTGTTCATGATAGTTGTATATTATAGAATACATATAATATATTATGTGGATAATAAATACAAATTATCTCTTTACCATTAATTTATATGTAAATACATATATTTATGTGAATGGCCCATAAAACCGGAGCATACTTCTATTTCAGTAAAATGCTGAAAAATTAGAAAAAATTAAAAACGAAAGAAGGAGCTAAGAGAATTGCCGTATCTTGAACAGAGCAGAACAGAACAGACTAATGCTCTGGATTCATTGAAAAAATGTGAACTATTTACGTCAGGAAGACTGCAGAAGCTATTGGACTTTAAGGGTGTAATTGGCATGAAGTGAGAGTTTCGCTGCAGTTACAAGAGAGAGTAATCACTGACTGCCATCATCATCCACATGCTACATGATATTATCATCTCACCGAGGATGAGAAAGCAGACGTCATTCTCTCCAAATACAGATATTTTAGTTTCTATGAAGTTGCTAAAGAATAAAGTGAACAGTCACGAATTCTAGAGAAGTGCTCTGATTCACACATTGACATCTGGCCCTGTTCCATGCAGTTTTCACAAAATGTACAGCAAATTCCCCAAAGCTTTCTTAGTGTTGGCAGCGGCACCAGGAGCCAAGCACGAAGCAAAATATTAACAATTCACACAAAGAGAGGGTCACACCATGTGAGTTTCAGAACAAAGTGCCTCTATTTCCCCAGAGTTTATGCTGATGACAGAGCCTCTTGCACAGCTCATTACCAATGTTCTGATGGCTTCTCCCAGAAGGATGTATTGACTTTTGTTGGCATTGAAAAGATGCTCAAAGATCAAAATAATAAAATCAAGTGACAACAGTCTCTGTAGGAATGGGATGCTTCTGCTCAAAACTGCCTGAACTGGTTGCATCGAGAAGAGGTATTTCCTTTGGAGAACCCTATGTGAGGGTTGCCTTTTGCTGGGGGTGTCACAGCATCTGAGACAGAGGAGGTGTTGGTACAACATATGCCATATCTCAAGGATGGCTACATCTCTCCAAATGAAGGCTGGCAGTGCAGGAAAACTCAGAGACACCCTCTGGAAGATACCTGCTCCAACATTGTGAACATCAAATCCATCTAGCTCTTCAAGTCATAAAGTACCTCTTCTCAGCAGAGAGAAGAAATAAGAAACCCTGACAGCCTTTGAGATCCCTGATGCCCTAGGAAAATCTGGTTGCTTTCTCTAAAGTGATTAATTAGAAATTAAGTGCCAGAATGGGCACTTGCTATCAATTCAGAATCCTAGGCTTATTTTGAGTACTTGATGTATGTCTGTCAATTTATGTACATCATCTCTAGTCTTCTAGTAGCATGCACATTAAATATTATTGCACCTGTTTACAGACTAGGAGGCTGAGGTATCACAAGGTAAATAATCTTGTTCGAGGTCCCATGACAGAACCATGATCTCATGGCACTATTGAATAGTGTCTGTTGTATGGAAACTCAGATATACCAAATTCTAAAGTTTATGCTTCTACCAATATCCCATGCCATTGATTTCATAGAATGTTTATTAATTACTAGATATTTTTTATGTCCTAGCAATGTAGGTTACACAGGAGATGTATTTTAGAACAGTCCTCAAAGTTTAACATGCATACAGACCAGCTGGGGATCTTGTTAAATGCAAACTTTGATTCAGCTAGACTACAGTGGATACTGGCAAGTGCCCTAAGTGGATCCTGCCAATCAGAGGAGCACACTTGAAGTATCAGAGTTTACAGCATAGAATCTTAAAAAAAAAAAAAAAGAAAGAAAGAAAAAGTTTTTTTAGAGAGAAAGGGAGAACATGAGAGCAAGTGAAGAGGGGATGTGGGCAGAGGGGAGGGGAAAGAGAGAATCTTCAGAGGCCCTATGCTCAGCACTGGGCTCCATCTCATGACCCTGAGATAATGACCTAAGCCAAAATTAAGAGTCAGAAGCTTAAGGGATTGAACCACCCAGGCACCCCTAGAGCATGCAATCTAAGGAACTAAGACCTTAAGCCCTTTCAACATAGCACTTATGAGTATTTGTTTAAGGTAGCACTCAGTAGATGGGGGTTCTTCTCAGGATCAGTGTTCCTGGGGTCATGATTAATGGTAGTTTCTACATGGGTTATCTTCACATTGGGAAACTTTAATTTCCTTTTATTCAACTCGTCAACAGAGACTCATTGGCTGTGTACAAAAATATTCAGAGCCAACACTTGTTGGCTGCTTTATAATTTAAAAAATGTCTTTGTATGTGTGATCTTATTCAACTCTCAGGAAAAGTAAACAAAGTAGGCATTGTTACAGACAAAATGTTAAGTTGATAATATTAAGATTCATAGAGATGAGGTGACATGTAGCTGACTTGTGTCACAGATTTTATTAGCATATTCAGTTTTTCTGAACCCTGGTAACATACTGAGACATAATTTGCAAGACCTTGATGGCAGGTGTATTAGTTTGCTTAGAGCTTCACCCACAACTGGGGTGGCTTAAATGATAGAAATTTCTTTTATTTACATC
This sequence comes from Enhydra lutris kenyoni, assembly GCF_002288905.1. Classification (NCBI taxonomy): domain Eukaryota; kingdom Metazoa; phylum Chordata; class Mammalia; order Carnivora; family Mustelidae; genus Enhydra; species Enhydra lutris. Next base: position 61,519,791 of record NW_019154105.1, read on the forward strand.
TCTGAGTTCTGGAGGTTAGAAATCTGAGACCAAGGTGTTGGTAGGATTGATTCTTTCTGAGGGTTGTGAGGGAGAAATTGAGCTATTCCTCTTTTCTAGCTTCTAGCTTCTAGCTTCTGGTTTGCTAACAATCTTTAGTGTTTCTTGGCTTATGGAGTCATCTCCTTGATCTCTGCCTTCATTTGCAAAAGATATTCTTCTTATGTAGGTGTCTATTTCCACATTTCCCCTTTTTATAAAGACACCAATCATTTTGGACTAGGGGCTCACCCTACTCCGAGATGACCTCTCTTAATTTAGCTAAATACATCTTGAATAACTCCACTTCTGAATAAAGGCACATTCTGAGGAACTGGAGGTTAGGACTTCAAAGTAAGAATGTGGGAGTAGTGGGTCACAATTCAATCCATAATCATTGGTATCAACTGGTTCCTATTTGGGGATTGCTTATGATCTACTTGAGCAGACAACTATGCACATATCCAAATCATTATTCATAAAAGACAGGAAATGACAATGTTCCAGTGAATCTTAAAAACTCCTGAGATAAAGAAGATAATGTTCTCATGGGTCGACCAAGATAGCTTTTGTAAATTGGCCACCAAGTTTATCCTTGGGGTAAAAGACAAAGACAAGATATGTAAGACGGAGAAATGAAGAACATTCCACATGTCAAGAATAGTGCTTGCCTAAAAGAGAGGGAAAGTCAATCCCTGAAAGATGTTCTGAGAACAGAAAGTAGAGGGTTTTTTTCTAAGCTATAAATGGGCAGAATAAGATTAAAATTAAGTAGCATTGGTTTTATATTTGTTTCTGGAGATTAAAATAAAACAACTCCAAGGTCTGGTCTTAATCTGTAAAATGGGGATGCTAACTCCTATACCACTGGAGTTGTTTTTGTTTTTTTGTTTTTTCATTCTTTGTTTTTTAAACTTTAGAGGAGTGTTTGTTGAAGCATCTGTGTTAGTATCTTAACAGATGCCTGTGGTATGCTGATAAAAATTAAAAAGAAGCCACTGTCTGAAGCAGAAGAGAACAGTTATCAACATTGCATGCTAGAATCAAGGTGATTTTCCACTGAGAAATATAGCTAATCTTCTGTTGGATTACAACAAACCCAGTCCCTGTTTATAGGCTTGAGGATTTAAGAGAGCAGGTTGCCAATTTTTAATTGACAGACAATTCTGAGACTCTGTCAAGAGGATTTATTTAAACTTTTCTGGACAGTCTCAGAACTCACAATCCTGTGTGTGAAAACAATTCATTCTCAGTTCAGAGAATGGCATCTTTGGGGAGTTGTCTTTGAAAGGATGTAGTCACCAACATCCACAAAGAAAGAAATGTTCACACCCTGAACAGAGATTATCTCACAAGATAAATCGCCATGCCCAGATTCGGACAGAAATGCATTTTGACAAGGTCAGAGACAGTCTTCTGATTCTTCAGACCTCAGTTCCCTGGGACACACAAAGTTTCTTGTCTGAGCCGAAGAGCTAAGGGACTGGTGGAGAGAGAACTCATTAATTTTGTCAATACCCATCCCTCCAGTCTCAGCTTTTATAGACTATCTTAAGTAAGAGACAAGCTTCTCTTCAGCTCCTTATTCCATTCACACAGTGATTTAAGAATGGACCTTTTTATTTTCAGCTAATACCATCTTCTTTATCTAAGATTTACAGGTCCCATAAATCTGCTCATTATTTACTCCTCCCATGTATAATCAATTATTCCCAAGCCCGAACTATTCTGTAATCAAATTGGTTTGTAGATCGATCAACACTTTGGATGCATTATGCTTGCCTACATGTTCACAATTGGGTTCAAGTTCTCCTCAACTGAAAGTTTTCTGTGACTTCTCTCCCTTCTTCCCATTACACCTACCTCACCCTAATTTAGAATGGCCAAAGTTTTCACTTTCCATCTCTGCTTGTGCCAGGCCAGTGTCAAATGTCACCAAAAGATCAAAGCATTCTTTCCTACTAAGCTTGGATAGGTGGCCACAGGATTTCACTTTTTCATTAACATAATTCTCCAGCTTTGTCCCACCCATCCATCTCCCCCCAAAAAAGCAGAAAGATTTTGAGGTGACAGAAATATACAAGTAAAGGGATGGTGAGGTTGAAAGTCAAGGTAGGGCGTTCAGTGTGGATACAGCTTTGCAGAACATGAGGGAAATATACCAGCAGAGTGAGCAGATAAGTCAGGTTCATGAGAAACATATAAAGGTTAAATTGAGTGACAGGAATTAGACACTGAGATCCAGAAGTCACATTCACTAATAATTTTAACTACTCATTACTGACCAGATGGTATACCAGGAATTTCATATATATACTTTTACTTATCCTACCCAGCAGCTTGATAGGCAGCTATTACCCCCTCCCCAACTTTTGCAGATGAGAAGCCTGTTGACCACTTAATTGACCTTGCCCAATCATTAAGAAGTGAATAAAATTCTGTGTTCTTCCCATTCTGCCTTGCGGGAAGGTGGAGACTCTCAAGAGTTGATACACATCCACCTAGCTTCCTGTAACCACTCGCTAACCCTCTTGCTAACATTTTGAGAATTTTATTTTGCTCATGTTCTACTGAATTGTTTAAAGAAACCTTTAGCCAAACTGAATAAAATAAAGTCCTTGAATGAAGGAAGGCAAGGAGAGTGATATTCTGTAATAGACTTCTATTTATGCAAACTAGAAATTTTCTAAACTACACAAGTTATTTTATTGCCGGTCAAATCTCAGGATTAAAAGACACCATTTGTACAGAATAGAATTTCCCACTCATTTATAGGCATGTCTACACAAGCCCTGTCTGATCAATCTTCTACAATTTAATTAAAACTCCTTCCTATAGGTTTTCAAGAATTGTAGGATTCATTATTCTACCCAGTATAGAAGAGAGGTTTGCCGTAAAATTTGTCCTTTACTCATCTTCTTGAACATCAGTTTCCAAGAGAAGACTCCAACTTCAAAAAAGAAACAGAAGCCACCATTTAGCTCAGTGAGAAGGAGGTGCACCAGAACTCTAGTTACATCATTCAATCACCGAACAAAGATTTATTGTCTGCCCAATGTGTGTTAGTCATTATTCTATGTTCTAGGAGTACAACAGTGAGCATTGCCTTCATGGGATTATATTCCAGCAGTGTGGTACAAAGAAAAAAACGTTGACATAATAAATGCATATTATATCATCTATTAGAAGGCAATGAATACTATCGGAGAATAGAAATGTAGAGCAGGATAAGGGTGATCAGTGGTGCTGTGGTGGGGAGATCTTTGAAATATCAAATAGGGTAGTTTGGGTAGGCCCACTGAGAAGATGCTATGTCTAAGTGATGTCTTAATGCTCATTTGAGTGAACCATGCTTGGAGGAAACATTGCTTGTTTCTCTCACAGGCTAGGATACACTGGGTTGAATCTATCAGGGAGACATCTGGGTTTGGGAATAGATGTTGGTAGAAATTCAGCTAAGGTGTAGTGAACAGATTTGCCCAAACTGGACAGAGTGAGCTAGTAAACTACAGCAATTTATAAAAGTATAAAGTAGCATAATCAATTGGTGAAAAATAAGTTATGGTCAAGAAAAAAGGCATGGGTCAAAGCTGGGAAAGCAGTGCCAAATATCAGACTTGAAGTGCCAACTGAGTTTAAACAGTAACAAGTGACTTGAGATTAGAAGCCAAAAGAATCAGGGGAAGATCATGAAATAAAATTCATGAAGAGTCAAAGTTCAAGGAGTCTGATTATGTCAGAAATTGTTGGGCTGGCAAAGGTGAACTGATGAGGTTAATTGGTGGCAAAAGTAATCCATGATGCCTTAGCTATCTGGATGCTTTTCATTTGTCTACCATAATAGTATGGGAGGGACAAATCAATGGATAAAAGTTGGCATCTCTAAAAGGTCCAAGGTAAGAAATGAGTAATGTGTTGGGCAAATGGTGCAGCATTAGGTATAAGGCAGAAACTATGATTTGGTTTCCCTGGGGAGTTGTACAATCATTCAGTCACTCTGTTTAAAGTATCTGAAGCTACTAAATGGAGATTGATACCAAAGAAAAAGAAAGAGAGCGAGAGACTTCAGGAGGGAGGAGGACGAGATCACACAAAGGCCAGGAGTTGCACTAGGCACAATGTTGAGGTTAAGCAGGGTTAGAAGGATGGCTAAGAGACAGAAGTATACAGAAAAACAGTGAAGGATACTCAAGGAGCTCTGCAATATGAGAAGAGTTGGAAGGTGAAACAACTGTCACAGAACACCTGAGAAGATCGTTTCTCCATTTTCACAGCTGGGTCCTGATCGTGTAAATCCCACCACTTTCCTAGGGTACATTTTTATTTAGAATCTTGCATTTCCTCATCTCCCTTAGGAGAGAGTCAGTACCATTTTAGAGTCAGTTGCTGGAGCAGCAACCTCTTGATTCAACAGCTTCTTGATTTAGGAAGTGCAACCCTTTCCTTGCTGGGCCAGTTTTGCAGAGTGGCTATGGGAAGCCATCTTGGAAGCCCCCTTCAAAATTCATTTAGCTACCCATATCCCTTCATAGACAGATTTTCTTTTTAAACAAACTGGAGTGAGTTCTTATTTCTGCAACTGAGAACTCTGACCAATATAGTGGTCTTAAGACCTCCAGAAAGAGAAGACTGGGCAAGGCAAACCAATGCAATTTTCCTTCATCTGTGCTTGCCTCTGTGCAGCAGCCCTTGTTTGATAGTGAAGTCATTTGATTTATGACCAAGTCAGGACAGAAGTCTCTCCCAGGGGGAAAAAAAATGCTTGTGTGGGTGACTTACTATTATAAAAGTGGTCATCAAAGTGATATGTAGTATCCAGAAAGAAAAGACTATAGAAACAATGTATGGGTATTGAAAAATTACTTCCTGGTCATGTAATTCCGAATCATAAATATTCTTAAACATACTACAGAATTCTGGATCATTGTTGTAATACCCAAATTAGATCACTCACTGTCTGACTCAGCTGTTAAAATACTACAATAAGGATAGGAACATAAAGAAGGGGGGACACCTGAGTGACTCATTCAGTTAAGTGTCCAGCTCTTGATTTTTGGCTCAGGTCATGATCTCAGAGTCATAAAATAGAGCCCCTTGTGGGGATCTTTGCTCAGCAGAGAGTCTGCTTGGAATTCTCTCCCTCTACGCCTCCCCCAACTTGGATGCATGCCAGTGCACATGTTGTCTCTCTCTCAAATAAATAAATCCTAAAAAAAAAAAAGGAAAATGAGACAGATAAAGTGAAAGGAGAAGAGAAAGAGTAGGAGGTTGAGAAATAACATCAGACATTTAATCAACTTCAGGAAGAGTAAGATGGACCAGACTTCTGATTACACTGCAGTTTTCATTTAGACATACAAGGCAACCAAGGCCCATAGCACTTGGGAAAACAAGGCCCATCGATAGTGTCTTTTTGTAGGGGAGACACAAATTCTGTTTTTGTTTTTTTTTTTCCCCTTCTCTAGCTTTCTTAATGATGGTGTTCCATTTCACACTTAAAGAGTTTTTATTTGGAGGATAATGTGTCACCTCCAATCAGAGATGTTCCACAATGAAGGAAGAATCACAAACACTTTGCTGGTTTATAGGACAGTGGAAGAAGTGATCATGGTCTTTGTATCTACCACTGCCATACTAGCTTCTTGCATCAGAGGAGAAAATAAGGTATTTGATATCCTCTAGGTTTCACTAGATAAGTGGGCAGGGTTACCACAATGTCTGGAATGTCCATGAGCATGGTTTTTCCTGTGTCTGAAGGCACACTAGAAAGGCTCTTCCTTCTCAAGGCCAGCACGGCAGCCTCTTGACCTCTTCACTCCGTGCCAGTTCTCCTACTCAGTAAATAAACCTGGACAGGGTCCAGTGTGTTTTTCAGACAAAGGGCTGACCCCTATGACAATCTCTTAGTTCCAGGTTTTCTCTGAGATCCAGAGGCGCTCAATGACATCAGTATAGGGATTTGTTCCACAGACCTAGGCAACTCTTTCTCTCTTTTCAAGTCACTTGAGTATACAGGTCCAAAAGTGTATATTTGGGCTGGGACTAAGGGCAACATTTTTGCCTCAGTCATGAACCATGTTTTCCATTCTAGTTTTTACCAAAACTTGCCCAAAGTGGGGCGGATTTCTAGTTCCTGTACTTAAAGTTGATTCTTTGTTCCTATTGACTGACATTAAAATAAGTAAACATGATTTTTTTATTAAGTCAATTTTACTAGTAAAATACTAGTTCTCATCATTTTATTAATTGGGGTTCTCATTAATTAATTAATTAATTAATTCTCATTTAAAAAGAAAGGGTTTCTTTCCCTATGTGCTGAACATCACTATTACAACCTCCTAACTTTACTATTAAAATGTGTAAAACCTCAAGAGTTGAAGCGACTTTTACAGTGTCACACAAGATGTATTTTAGGTTGGTTCCCAGAGGAAATTGTTTTTGTTTTCTTCCCTTTTTCCTCCTTTCTTAGAGAAAAAAAAAATCATTGCTTAGTTATACTTCATGGGAAAAGCATCATTAGCATTTTGTATTTTTTGGTAGGCTTTTCTTGTTCCCTGGGGATTATTCTACATCTGAAAAGGCATTATTCATTAATGAATAATGAGAAAGGTTTCAAGAAAGCTTTTCTCTTCAGCCCTGCTCCCAACCCACCCTCTTTCCCCAAATTGCATATGCATAGAATATGTGATGGAGGCGAAGGAGTTACCACAGGCTTTATGGGCATGGGCTTCCAGATCCAAAGTCCCATGCACCCCAGCAAGGACAGCCATCCCTCGCTATCATGGCTGCAAAAGATGGTTGTTGTCAGTGACTCCAAAAACAAACATGGCAAACTTTATTAAAGAGTGCTCTTCAAACAGACATAATTGAACACGAAAATTGGATTTACACACTCAGATTTGGGGAACAGAGACTATAAACACAGAGTAAGACTTGCATTCACAAAATTATTCTGGACTGTACATACAAATCAGCTTGCATTCAATCTTTGAAAATGAGATCACATTTCTTCCGGATTTACCACACACTCCATGCTGGATAACTAGAGCAAATTTTTGTCACCAAGCTCAGCTGAGAAAATATGAAATGCCCATGATGGTTATTTCTTCTCCCTCCTCAGGAGGGGTTTTGCAGGTAATGTATTTACAGAGCACTTAAAATGTGATACAAACCAAGTCCCTAAATTTTCCTTCCATTGGTGGTGTAGTCTGGATAAATCACACCCTTTGGCATTTGCATTGATGCAACAAGAACATACCATGCAGCACAAATAACCTCATTTCCATAAAACGGCCTTTTAAAATTAGAAAATGTATAATTCATTTAGGGTAGTTATTACCGCTTTTGGACGGGAGGGATTTAGACTTGTATTTAAATGCAAATAACTGTATTTTTTCCCAGTTACACATAGGAAGCCACAAAACTTAGCAACTCTGAGCTATGTCCTTATCCTTAGCTATAAATTCAGGATTACGATATTGATAATGGAAGATGTTTGTGTAACCCATTACAGTTTACAGCAAGCATGCACACCTCAGATGTGGCCCCCGCCCTCTGTGGGAGGGACTTCTCACCTTATACATGAGGAAACCAAGGCCTGGGGAAGTTAAGTGACTTCTCAGGATCACATACTCAGAATGTGGCAGATCCAGGGTTTAACCCCTGATAAGAAGACAGATGGACAAGCATGGACACCCAGAGAGACATGAGAGTGGAAACCAGGCAGCCAGAAAAAAGTGGAAATGAGAGAAAACAGAGGAAGAGGAACATTTTTTAAAGGCAGAAAACTCCTAGATAAGAATGGAGACAGGCAAACTGTGGGAAGAGAATGCACCACTTCAGCTGCCTCCCCCTCTGACCCTCTCTGTGTTATGCTCTAGCTCCCAGGTATTTAAAGAACCAAGAGAAGCAAAACCCTCTGGTGATTCACAACCAGAGTATCTGATCCTAGATCCCTGACTCCTTCTGTTCAAGCATGATGCTGTTGTCTTTTTGATGTATTCGGCAGTCCACAAACTAGTAAAGTACTGTGTCTAACACACAGTAAGGCATCCATACATGACAGCTGGCGTAATTACTATTGCTGATACTAAGTAATGATTATATATGTTTGCATAACAGGGACCCTGACCTCCACTTCATCCCTTTGACCTTTGTGTATGAGTTTGGTATCAACATGTTCCCCGCCCCAGCCACGTCACTAATGACATCACTATGACCAGTCCTGTCCTCTATCACAGAATCCTATGGCCACCTGGGATCTTTTATTTCTCCAGCCTTAATGTCAATACAAGCATTAACACTTTATAACGCTTCACCAGGGTGGGTGTCAGAAATTGGGCTTGATCAAAGGAATTAATGATTCAAAGTACTTACTAGTATTGAAGTAGTAGTGAAATTGAAAAGTTTCCTAGTCTAAGAATGAAGAGCAAGAGGAAATACCTGTTTGAACTTGAGTAAGACACTGTCTTTTCCTGAATCATCATTCCTCATCTGAAAAATAAGAGTTTCGGATACTCATGTGGGTGTGTTCTTGAGCTGCAAGCAAGGGGCATGGAGAAAGTGTGGAGGCTTTTTTTTTTTTTTTTTTTTTTTGTATTGTCACAGGGACACTAGATGGGTGAGGTTAGGGACATTATACACTTTACAATGTAAGGAACACTCCTGGAGAATGAAGATTATCCCTCCCAAATTGTCAAGATTGTCCCAACTGAGGCTACCTTAACAACGTTCCGATGATCTCTATAGGATATTCCAGTCTTAACATTTTGTGAGAGGCTAACTGAAATAATAGGTGTTCAATGAATAGAGAGTTTTGTTTGTTTTGCAGTGACTTGGTCTTCATGATATAACATATAATTATAATTAAACTTGGATTCCTTTTTTGACTTTTATCAAACACCAGCTTTCTCTTCTTTCAGCACGTGGTCTCCAGAAAACACGCACTCTCATTTCCTCTACTCTTTCCATCACCTACATCAGAGCCTCGGCACATTTCTGAACTCCCATTAGTAGAAATAGGAGAAGTGAAGCAGCATCTATCCAGAGTTTTCATTCTACCATTAGACTGTTTCTAGCTTCAGTTCCAGGAAGAAGAATTGAAAATAGATCCATTCCACCTCTGAAATTGCTGATTTTCATATTTATACAATTGTTTTAAAAATATATATATAGATTGTATTTCCTGAGTGGCTGCTCTGTGTCAAATAGTATGCTGATAGCTTTGCAGACATTATTGTTAATATAATAACACCTCAGTTATAAGTTATTTCTCCATTTTGGGGATAGGAAAGTAAGTTTTAATGAGGTTTGTAAATGTTCCCAAGTACACACAGATGTTAGTGGTAGATCTAAATTTGAACACATCTGTCCAACTTGCAATACTTAAGTTTCAACTATATGGCATTCTTCTCTGTAACTGGGACAGATGCTCTCTGCTAGAAGGGTCATAGTGTCCACCGGACATTTACCATATGCAATATCCAGGTCCACGTGAGAGCTGAGCTGACCTAAGCAGAGAGGGGCTGGTTAGTGTATATACCATGTGTACACTGAACTCCTTGTTTATATAACTGTCCATTTCGTCCCTTCAGGAAATTTCTACTCCTACTTTAAAAATAAGGTCTCTTGTTCTGAAAAAGCATCTCTTGTCTGGAAAGAGGAAACAAAAGAAAAACAACTCCCTAGCAGTGAGGGAAATTCAGCTTTCAGATCAATACAAGAAACAACTTTCTGACAGTCAGAGTTAGTATTGCAGAGTTAAAAAGCTTGATTAATGGAAATCCATGAATTGTTATTTTGTTGGGTGCAAGGGTAAATACCAGGTCTACTGTTTCCTAACTTTATGACCCCAGGAAAATCCCACAAGATTTCTGAGGCTGTTTTTCTCATCTGTAAATTGATGCTTATTTCAAAACATTGTGTAACTAAATAAGGTATGGAAAAGGGCACTGAATGCCTTGGTCACCTTTTATGGGAGGCTTCCACTCTCCTCTCTCTTGAAGGGTTGATAGTTCCCAGAATCCTGCCCCTTCCCTTTGTCTTCTTTTCACATGTTCCCACTGAACAATTCATTTAATTCTGATATTCCTTATCTCCAGCCTTGGGGTTTGAGAATTGTGTATCAGTTGCCAACGAGACCTTTCCATTTAGTTACCATGAAGGACCTCAAGCATGAAATGTCATTATGTGAACACACCATCTTCACTCTTCCTTTGTCTACCCCATACCTCAGTCTCATGCATGGTGAAACCATCAGCCCAATCCCAGTTGCAGAATTAGAGGGTCATTTCCTATTCCCAATTTTTATTCTTTATGGACATTGAGTCTTACAACAAGATATCCATCCTAGGTAAGCCTGATTTCCTCCAAAAACAGAGAACACAGATAATAAAGTGCAAGTGAGAGCAATGCAAGCATGTGTAAAATAGTGCATGGAGTTCTGGAAAATACTAGTTGTTCAATGGGCTACACTGGACTGACCTCCATAAATAACAATCCTCTAACTCTCTTCAAAAATAGTGTTGTCTTAACACTAGACGTAATCAACTTTAGTCTGGACAGTCATGATTATCTTCTATAGAATAATAAATCCTTATAATGAACATACTTGAATTTTAATTCTATGATAACAATTTTTAAAAGTATATAAATTATAATCTTTTGTCTCAGAAGAATCTTAAATGGTAAAGAGGGTTCTAAAACTTAGCCAAAGTTATGAATCCATATCCTTAGGACTTGACACACAGTGAACATTCAACAATTATTTTGTTGAATTAATCAATTGATTAATGGTGTGATTTTTTAAGAAGAGGTAGTGATAATCCAACTTCAGGACCAAACTCTCCATTCTATAACATTTTCACCAATATCAATTCCTAATCTGTGCTCTCCTTTTCACATATATGAACCTGTTTCCTTTCTTCTTCCCTTGAGGAGCACATATATCCTTAAGGTCTCTTTTTAATCAACTCAACAGTGGTAAGAACAGAACTCCCCATGATCTTTCACAGCCTTCAACAGGACTTGAGGATTTGGAGAGGGGTTGCATTCCACAGTCAGACATCCATCTACCAATGTGACATTTCTTCTTAATATCTTGTAAGCATTTCTCTCTAATATGCTTCAAACAGATCTTTAGACTTTTCCCTCTAAAACCTGATCACCTCTCCCCATAATCCCTGGCTCAGTTAATGGCAATACCATTTTTAACAAATGCATTTAAGCTAACGTTTGGAGTCATCTTTGACACATGCCTTTCTCAGACCATATCCATTAGCAAAGATTATCCATTCTTTACACAAAAAGGACCCTTAATTTGTCCATTGATGGCCATCTCCACTCTAAATGACACACAATTATCTCCCCCATGGACTTCAGCACTCATTTTCTGATTAAATCGTCTCCTACGTGACTAAGTTCTTTGGCCAATACAAGAGTCATGCCCCGCTCAACACAGACTAGGGTAGAGGAGCACTGTCTTAGTCAGCTTGGGTAGCTATAACAAAACATCATTGACTACAGGGATTAAACAACAAATGTTTATTTTCTTTCAGTTCTGGAGGCTGGAAAGTTTAAGATCAGGGCACCATTGTGGTTGGGCTTTGGTGAGGATGCTTACCCTGGCTTGCAGACAGATATCTTCCCGTGTCCTGACATGACATCCTCATATTGTGAATAAAGAGCTCTGGTCCCCTTTCCTATTCCTCTAAGGACTCTAATGCCATCATGAACTCCTCCTCCCTCATGACCTCATCTATATCTAATTACCTCCCAAAGGCCCCACCTCCCAATGCTATCACACTGGGAGGTTAAGTCTCCAGTATTTGAATTTGGTGGGGGGTGGGGCAAGAGCAAGTGACAAAGTAGTCTCTTGAAGTGAGAACAAAGGTCCAAGACTGTATGATTACCATTGAAACCGCTGATCTCAAAGAGCTTACAGACTGTTGGAATCCAGTGAAGACATCTAAGTCAGGAAAGGTCAGAGAAAGAGATGCCAGTAGGGCCTGAAGGAATTTTGGAAAGAGAACATGGTGCTTGCTACAAAGCTCAGAAAAATCCCTGTGGAATCTGGAGTGGGTAAGATGAGGGCTCCTGGGATCTATCTACCATCTAAGTGTAGTGTTGATACATGTTTAACAGTAATAGGAGAGCCAGGCAGATGGTGTAAGCCCTGGTTTACAGCATTTGTTAATTTCTTGCTGTAAAGCTTTCCACCCCTGCCATGTGTCTCCACCCATTTGTCTTTGTCCCCCCACTGCTAAAGATATCAGTTTCCTAAGAAAGCCTTACTGCAAAGTAGGAACCACAATGGTAAAATATAGTTCAGTATAATGGGGATAAAAGCAAACTCATTCTTACTCTGCAAAATAATAATTGTATTAGTTGTAACAATAATAATAATAAACTATTATTAAAAATCATAATCATAATTTTCACTTATGAAGCATTTAGAACATATCCTGCACTCTGAAAAACACTTTCTACACATCATATGATTTAGCCTTCACAGCAATTCTGTTTGGAAAGTATCATCGAGAGCTAATTTTACAGAAGGGAGGAAAAGCCTTAAAAAGTTTAAAGAAAGACCCTGCTTTTCAGTTGGTGACAGAACCATGGTCAGAACTCCTTTTCCTTTGGGTCTAGAGCCCCACTCTCCCACTCCCAGCCCCACACTCAGTACCACCCAACCGCTGAGGCCAGATTGGAACACATCCCTTGACTTGGCTGTCTGCTTACCAGTCCACTTCTTCGTAGGAATGCTGTCCCTGTTTCTTGCATTTCCTTCCCACAGCTCCCTCAGGCAGTGAGTTCCCCAGGCATGTCTAGTCTCAGGCAAAGCCACCCCCATCTTCAAGGTTTGTGAAGTGTGGAGAATTCTGAGTTTCTGTTGCTGGTTTCTTCTTATTGTTGCCCTAGCGAGAAATTCCAGCTATGCTTGTTTTCACAACCCTGTGTGACATGAACTGAACTGCCCCTCCCCCATTCATATCTCTGTCTAAGCAGCTGTACCTCAGAATGTGACTGTATTTGGAGATGAGATCATTGTTCATTGATTAACTGAGCAATTGATTAATTAATGAATGGATCAAGTAATCATGTTAAAATTAAGTTGTATCGAACAAAACCCATCTATATGTTGCCTACAAGAAACTCATCTTAAACCTGAAGACACCTCCAGATTTAAAGTGAGGGGGTGGAAAAGAATTTACCATGCTAATGGACATCAGAAAAAAGCAGGAGTGGCAATCCTTATATCAGATCAATTAGATTTTAAGCCAAAGACTATAATAAGAGATGAGGAAGGACACTATATCATACTCAAAGGAACTGTCCAACAAGAAGATCTAACAATTTTAAATATCTATGCCCCTAACATGGGAGCAGCCAACAATATAAACCAATTAATAACAAAATTAAAGAAACACATCGACAATAATACAATAATCGTAGGGGACTTTAACACTCCCCTTACTGAAATGGACAGATCATCCAAGCAAAAGATCAACAAGGAAATCAAGGCCTTAAATGACACACTGGACCAGATGGACATCACAGATATATTCAGAACATTTCATCCCAAAGCAACAGAATACACATTCTTCTCTAGTGCACATGGAACATTCTCCAGAATAGATCATATTCTCGGTCCTAAATCAGGTCTCAACCGTTATCAAAAGATTGGAATCATTCCCTGCATATATTCAGACCACAATGCTCTAAAGCTAGAACTCAATCACAAGAGGAAATTTGGAAAGAACCCAATTACATGGAGACTAAACAGCATCCTTCTAAAGAATGAATGGGTCAACCAGGAAATTAAAGAAGAGTTGAAAAAATTCATGGAAACAAATGATAATGAAAACACAACGGTTCAAAATCTGTGGGACACAACAAAGGCAGTCCTGAGAGGAAAATATATAGCGGTACAAGCCTTTCTCAAGAAACAAGAAAGGTCTCAGGTACACAACCTAACCCTACACCTAAAAGAGCTAGAGAAAGAACAAGAAAGAAACCCTAAACCCAGCAGGAGAAGAGAAATCATAAAGATCAGAGCAGAAATCAATGAAATAGAAACCAAAAAAACAATAGAACAAATCAACGAAACTAGGAGCTGGTTCTTTGAAAGAATTAATAAGATTGATAAACCCCTGGCCAGACTTATCAAAAAGAAAAGAGAAAGGACCCAAATAAATAAAATCATGAATGAAAGAGGAGAGATCACAACTAACACCAAAGAAATACAGACAATTATAAGAACATACTATGAGCAACTCTACGCCAACAAATTTGACAATCTGGAAGAAATGGATGCATTCCTAGAGACATATAAACTACCACAACTGAACCAGGAAGAAATAGAAAGCCTGAACAGACCCATAACCAGTAAGGAGATTGAAACAGTCATCAAAAATCTCCAAACAAACAAAAGCCCAGGGCCAGATGGCTTCCCGGGGGAATTCTACCAAACATTTAAAGAAGAACTAATTCCTATTCTCCTGAAACTGTTCCAAAAAATAGAAATGGAAGGAAAACTTCCAAACTCATTTTATGAGGCCAGCATCACCTTGATCCCCAAACCAGACAAGGATCCCATCAAAAAAGAGAACTACAGACCAATATCCTTGATGAACACAGATGCAAAAATTCTCACCAAAATACTAGCCAATAGGATTCAACAGTACATTAAAAGGATTATTCACCATGACCAAGTGGGATTTATTCCAGGGCTGCAAGGTTGGTTCAACATCCGCAAATCAATCAATGTGATACAACACATTAATAAAAGAAAGAACAAGAACCATATGATACTCTCCATAGATGCTGAAAAAGCATTTGACAAAGTACAGCATCCCTTCCTGATCAAAACTCTTCAAAGTGTAGGGATAGAGGGCACATACCTCAATATTATCAAAGCCATCTATGAAAAACCCACCGCAAATATCATTCTCAATGGAGAAAAACTGAAAGCTTTTCCGCTAAGGTCAGGAACACGGCAGGGATGTCCATTATCACCACTGCTATTCAACATAGTACTAGAAATCCTAGCCTCAGCAATCAGACAACAAAAGGAAATTAAAGGCATCCAAATTGGCAAAGAAGAAGTCAAACTATCACTCTTTGCAGATGATATGATACTATATGTGGAAAACCCAAAAGACTCCACTCCAAAACTGCTAGAACTTGTACAGGAATTCAGTAAAGTGTCAGGATATAAAATCAATGCACAGAAATCAGTTGCATTTCTCTACACCAACAACAAGACAGAAGAAAGAGAAATTAAGGAGTCCATCCCATTTACAATTGCACCCAAAACTATAAGATACCTAGGAATAAATCTAACCAAAGAGACTAAGAATCTATACACAGAAAACTATAAAGTACTCATGAAAGAAATTGAGGAAGACACAAAGAAATGGAAAAATGTTCCATGCTCCTGGATTGGAAGAATAAATATTGTGAAAATGTCTATGCTACCTAAAGCAATCTACACATTTAATGCAATTCCTATCAAAGTACCATCCATATTTTTCAAAGAAATGGAACAAATAATCCTAAAATTTATATGGAACCAGAAAAGACCTCGAATAGCCAAAGCAATATTGAAAAAGAAAGCCAAAGTTGGTGGCATCACAATTCCGGACTTCAAGCTCTATTACAAAGCTGTCATCATCAAGACAGCATGGTACTGGCACAAAAACAGACACATAGATCAATGGAACAGAATAGAGAGCCCAGAAATAGACCCTCAACTCTATGGTCAACTAATCTTCGACAAAGCAGGAAAGAATATCCAATGGAAAAAAGACAGCCTCTTCAACAAATGGTGTTGGGAAAATTGGACAGCCACATGCAGAAAAATGAAATTGGATCATTTCCTTACACCACACACGAAAATAGACTCAAAATGGATGAAGGATCTCAATGTGAGAAAGGAATCCATCAAAATCCTTGAGGAGAACACAGGCAGCAACCTCTTCGACCTCAGCCGCAGCAACATCTTCCTAGGAACATCGCCAAAGGCAAGGGAAGCGAGGGCAAAAATGAACTATTGGGATTTCATCAAGATCAAAAGCTTTTGCACAGCAAAGGAAACAGTTAACAAAACCAAAAGACAACTGACAGAATGGGAGAAGATATTTGCAAATGACATATCGGATAAAGGGCTAGTGTCCAAAATCTATAAAGAACTTAGCAAACTCAACACCCAAAGAACAAAGAATCCAATCAAGAAATGGGCAGAAGACATGAACAGACATTTCTGCAAAGAAGACATCCAGATGGCCAACAGACACATGAAAAAGTGCTCCACATCACTCGGCATCAGGGAAATACAAATCAAAACCACAATGAGATACCACCTCACACCAGTCAGAATGGCTAAAATGAACAAGTCAGGAAATGACAGATGCTGGCGAGGATGCGGAGAAAGGGGGACCCTCCTACACTGTTGGTGGGAATGCAAGCTGGTGCAACCACTCTGGAAAACAGCATGGAGGTTCCTCAAAATGTTGAAAATAGAACTACCCTATGACCCAGCAATTGCACTGCTGGGTATTTACCCTAAAGATACGAACGTAGTGATCCAAAGGGGCACGTGCACCCGAATGTTTATAGCAGCAATGTCTACAATAGCCAAACTATGGAAAGAACCTAGATGTCCATCAACAGACGAATGGATAAAGAAGATGTGGTATATATACACAATGGAATACTATGCAGCCATCAAAAGAAATGAAATCTTGCCTTTTGCAACGACATGGATGGAACTAGAGGGTATCATGCTTAGCGAAATAAGTCAATCGGAGAAAGACAACTATCATATGATCTCCCTGATATGAGGGAGAGGAGATGCAACATGGGGGGTTAAGGGGGTAGGAGAAGAGTAAATGAAACAAGATGGGATTGGGAGGGAGACAAACCATAAGTGACTCTTAATCTCACAAAACAAACTGAGGGTTAATGGGGGGGTGTGGGGGGGTGGGATTATGGACATTGGGGAGGGTATGTGCTATGGTGAGTGCTGTGAAGTGTGTAAACCTGGCGATTCACAGACCTGTACCCCTGGGGATAAAAAGATATTATATGTTTATGAAAAATAAAATTAAAAAAAAAAAAAATTAAGTTGTATCGGTGGGATCATATCCAATCAGACTGGGGTCCTTATAAGAAGAGGGAATCTAGGGCGCCCGGGTGGCTCAGTTGGTTGAGCGACTGCCTTTGGCTCAGGTCATGATCCCAGAGTCCCCAGATTGAGTCCAGCATTGGGCTCCCAGCTCCACGGGGAGTCTGCTTCTCCCTTCTCCCTCTGACCTTCTTACCTTTCATGCTCTCTCGCACTGTCTCTCTCAGGGGAAAAAAAAAAGAAAAAAAAGGGAATCAAGACACGACACACACACAGAGGAGACCAGGTGAAGACATGGGGAGAAGGCAGCCTTGTACTAGGAGAGTCCTCCAAAGAAACCAATATGCCCACCATGCTTTGATCTTGAACTTCTAGTCTCCAGAACTGTGAGAATAAATTTCTGTTGTGTGATCCACCCAATCTGTGGGTAGTTTTTTGCAGTCTAAGCAGTCTAAACAAACTAATGCAACCTGGATTATTCGTACTCAGCATCAAATTCCTTCTAACAACAGATGCAGTCTGTTCCTGATGTGAAACTTTTGATGGCGTGTTGTACTCGCTTTAACCCTCCTAGACTGAGACAGAGTCAAGGGGACACATAAAATGTACTGAAGTGCCTGACCTGAGGTTGGATGGAAGGGCATAAAACAGATGGGATTAGGATGAAAGTAATAGGACTCAACATTTTGTACAAGTCACATCTGCTCTATTTGTGTCAATTGTTATCCTAAGCCCTCAACACTCATTATCTCATCTAGCTCTTACTTTGAAGGACAGGAAAGAGGCACAGCAAGGGCAAATGGCATATGTCCTTAGTGTAGGAAGTGATGTATGCTTGGTAACATCCCAGGTCCATCCAGAAATGTGGTTTTGGCTATGACTCCAGGCTTCCCCAAACCTCACAGTGGAGGCAGAGTTTTGCATGAAGACTACAGCACAGTAGAAGGGGAAGTTCAATGTGTCTGCAGGACACATGGGACTCAGGTTAGTTCTGCCTATGGTATCTGAGGACTCAGAATGAATGTGATGTGGGTGCTGGACATTATAGTGAAAGTCATTTTGACTGGTATGCAAATGGAAAGGACATTGCTGTGAGCTAAAGCAGAGATAGCCCTGCACAGGGGCCTTCCAGGGAAAGTTCAGCATCCAGTAGTGCTGGCTTGGACTGTAGGGTGGGAAAGCATCAAAGGATTGAAATAGCTAAAAATATGAAGATTCTCTTCCCTCAACTTCTCTGCCTGAACACCTACATTTACCACCTGTCTCGTAATCAAGCTGAGCAGAATATAACCCAGGAATACCCTTCACTGCCAAGTGAATTTGTATTTCTGATCTTTAGCTGGGGACCTGTGTCCTGTGACTTGCCTTTGGGCTTCCCTAGTAAGTACCTTAACTCATGCCTGGATCTTCACCCACTCCAAATGCTCCAACCTACAGGTCTGTATTGAGGTGTACCCCCTTTCAGAGCAGGATGTCATCCTACCATCATTTTGACAAGACTGATGCCAGGGATGATTTGGTATGATCCATATATTATCACCCTAGTGAGGCTCACATATGGGACTAAGGATGGAAGGAACTGAGGAGAGCCACCAGAGTTGGGTTAGGAGTCAAAGATGATCTGGAGATGGAGTGGCCACCAGGATGTCTATGGGGTATAGCAGTCTTATCTTTGAAATTCTCAATGTTTAGTGGTTTGCATTTAGCCAACAACACAATGCTCTTCCATTTTGGTGGCATTATTAAATCCTATGCACTTTCCTTACTTCTGTTTGGGAATCCTGTGACCATTAGTTTTTCACATGCACTCTATTACAATACAATCAAGTTTACCTACCAATTTAGGAAACTCCATCCTGAAAATGCCACTTTGAAGTCTGACTTTCACCAGATAATCTGATCCAAAAACTCTTCTCATGAATAGTGAATTACAGCTCTTGAGTTCCTTTCTCACACACACCCTTGAGCAGGAAGGTGGCTCATCAGTACCAGGGTGTTGTCTTTGAGTTGAAGGAGGAGGGCAATGACTAACTAACCAGACATTTCCCTATAATGAGGCCACTTCCTGGTTCATTCCAGCTCTTCTACCCTTACAGAAAATGCTACCTCCACTATTGAGTAAAGGTGAGTCCCTCGCCTTGAAGATCTCTGGAATAAACATAATCCTATTAAGCAGAATTAGCTTTGTCTCATGTGTCCTATAACCACAAATTGTATTCATTCTGCCTCACCCACATTTGTGTTGCAGTAATTCAGTTTGGGAGCAGCCCGGAACAATGCCAGAAGCTAGGTTTTGAGATAGACCAGGGATGTTATCAGATTGAGACTGATTTTCAGTTGCATGATTTGGGCCCCGTAGCTTAGGCTTGCTGAGTCTTAGTTTCCTCTTCTGTAAAATGACATACATTCTCCATAGGGTGTATAGGAGGGTTAGATGAGATTTCACGGGCCAAGACTTTGGGTAATGTTTTCTAAACGTAAGGCAATGGCTCTGAGATCAAGCTAATACCTTTTAGCTTCAAATGGCTACCAAAGGAACAAATGTGACATCAGGCCACATTAATGCAAATGAGGTCACCAGGGAAAATGCAATGAGTTATGCTTACTGCAAGCTGATCAGATCAAATTGGGATCCCAGTGTCACCTTCAAGAATCACACGTCAAAAATGATGTTAGCAGGCAGACACATGGTTGGAGGACAACACCAAAATATGGAGGGTCTTGCAATGAAAATACATAAAGGATATTTGAAAAGACTCAGATAGTTAACCTGAGGCATATAAGACTTGGGAGCACCTGAAAGGTGTCAGCAATCACAGAAAGTACCACCAGGAGGACTCCAAAGAAAAAACTGGGCATATTGGCAAGTACGGAAGAACAGACTACAACTCAAAATGTAAAAGGAGTTTACAATTTAATAATCCTTGTCAACCCAGAACCAAGCCTCCTGGGCCAAGAGTTTCTCTCATACTACTGAGTCATGCATCTGCATACTTGCATACTCTCAGGTAAATGAAGGAAGACATCCCTTTATTCAGCAAAAGTATTCCTGAATAGCTGCATGTACATCACAAGTGGATTATGAATCATATTTTTTTTAAAGATTTTATTTATTTATTTGACAGACAGAAATCACAAGTAGGTGGAGAGGCAGGCAGAGAGAGAGGAGAAAGCAAGCTCCCCGCCGAGCAGAGAGCCCGACGCGGGGCTCGATCCCAGGACCCCGGGATCATGACCTGAGCCGAAGGCAGAGGCTTTAACCCACTGAGCCACCCAGGCGCCCCAAGATTATGAATCATATTTTACCAGTGACCTCCATTAATCTGCTGAGAAGCATCTAAATAATTTAACTCTGCTTTTCCCAGGACCAGGTTCAATAAGCCAGGTGCTTCACTGTCCAATGTTAAGATCTCCTCATTTTGTCTTCCCAGAATATAAGCAGCAATTGCTCTCTTTTATGCATCATCAATTTCCCCTTTATTCTAGATCAGTTTGATTAAAATTATATATGAAATTTTTTTTTTCCATTAATCCTCACCTTAAGTTTCCATCTTCACCTCCCCTTATTTCCCCATTTCTTTGTCCCATGCAAGTCACTCTCTCCAAATCCTTTCCTTTTGTTCCTTCTTGAACTCAAACCATCATTTTGGTCTCTCCAATGCTCCCAGATACTCCTCCCATTTAATATTGCAAGACCCTCCACAATGCTAACTTAATGCTCAATTTAGTCCATATACCTGGACCTAATAGTACTTAATGCATGCTCTCCTGCCTGGTCATACTTTTTTCATTTGTCTTCCAAGACACCCTCCTCTCTTGGTTTCCTTCTGAAAAACCTCTTCAAAGTTGACTTGGCTTGTTCCTCTTCATTCTTAACACATCTAACCGGGCTTCAGAAATCACACTTTCTTTATCTGGGCTCACTTCCTAAGGATAGCATCCAGATACATGGTTTTATAGACCATCCCTGCCCTGGAAAACATCAAATGTGCATCTCTAGCCAGGACCTCACCTTTGAACCCTGACTTATAGTCCAACTGCCTACTTGACATGTCTACTTGGAGGCTAAAGAGACATTTATAATCTGACATATCTAAAACTTACTTCCTGCTATTACCCATTTGTGACTCCATTTGTGCCTACTAAAACCTCTTCATTTCAATTAACAGTGACTTCAATTTTCTAGTTGGCTGGGTCAAAAACTTCTGAGCCATTTTTAATTCTTTTCTCTCAACCTTCAGATACTTTTTCCCTGACTGTTTTTGAACTGGGGCATCAGTCTTCTCCTACACTCAGACTGGAACTTACATCATCTGCTCTTCTGGTTCTCCAACATTTGGACTTGGAGTAGAGCTTTCACCATTAGTTCTGTTGATTTTCTGGCCTCCAAACTCAGATTGAAACTGTATCACTGGCTCTCCTGGGCTTCCTTCTTACAGAAGGTAGATCATGGGACTTCCCAAGGTTCATAATCATGTCAGTCAATTCCTCATAATAAATCTCTAGAGATATATAGGAACAGGCAGACAGCTCCTATTGGTCTGTTTCTCTGGATAATCTTGACTAATATAGAAAATCTTGTTAATTCCTCATTCCTGCAAGATCAAGATTTTGACCATTTATTTTACCATCTCCACTCTTTGTTCCAAGTTATTGTAGTTTCTCTCTGGATTATTGCAATAATTCCTAACTGCTCTCTCTCTCTCTCTCTCTCTCCCTTTTTATCACAAGAACCAAGAATGTTCGGTAGATTAAAACAAAGTAACTAATTAGAAAAGCATGTCAGCTCATATGATTTCCTAGAACAAATCCTCCAAGAAGTTCTCATGATTCAAAATAAAATCTGCTTTATAGACACACCAAGAATGCTTTTGTTTGGGTTTTTATGTATACTCTTCCTTCTACCAGGACTATTGTTCTCTCTGTATTTTCATAGATCCTTCTTCATCTCCTTCCAGTCTTTATTCAAATGTCATTCATGCCTTCCTTGAACACCTTTTGAAATGGATACACCCTTCCCAGTCCCAGTGCTTATTAGCTTATTTACCTTTTCCTTTCATTCGCAGCATTGGTCACCATCTACCATATATATTTTTTCTTTGTTTGTATTCTATCTTTTCCCCATTATATTATAAAGTTAGTGGAAGGATATCCCCCCTCTTTTTTTTCCTACAGTCTACCTCTTTCACTGAGACTAAACCTAGATTAGAATAGGCATTTCAGACCACACCTATAGGAAAGAAGAGAGAGCAGTTATGGGAACCCAATGATGTTATGAGAGAATTTCCCACAGAAGCTTCTGTGTTCCAAAGAGGAACATGGTCCTTGTAAGGTGAAGCTAGGCAGAGAGACAACCACAGGAATAAATATCTCCCATCTCTCTTTCCTTTTACATCAGTTATCTTGCTGGTGCATCCCATTGACCAAATGCAATGAGAAACCAGAGGATAGGAATCCACAATCTACACAAGTTAGATTTCCAGGGTACCTACCAGGAGAGACAAGGGTGGAGAGTGAATCCAGGATAGCAAATGAAATGTACCAAACAGACCATAGTCAGTGAAACAGAAAGAGAAGCAATACCTTGATTTTCATTAGAAAACTCATTACTCATTAGGTTTTCTTTACCTGAATGAATTCCAGGTGCTTCTGTGATGAAGAAGAGAACTTGGCAGGAAACATTGATCCAAGGTGTTTGTTTTCCTGCTTTCGTTTTCTCTTCATTCATGTCTTTCCAACAAGAATGACATTGGAGAACATGTATTTGACTTGGAACACCTGTTCCAACGGTTTTTGTTTTTGTTTTTGTTCTTATTTTTGGATGGTTCAGCTAAATGCACACAGTGCAGTAAGCAGAACATAACAGAGGCATTAGAGATATATGTTGCACTTACATGGAGAAATGTGGGGATAGGGATGTTCTCTACCAAACTTCTGGGCATTTATGAAAAATAAAGATTGGGTTAATATCAGATTTTGGCTCTCCTATCTTTCTAAACAGCATCAAACTCCCTGAACAACACCTAAATATTTTTACTGATCTTATAATCACCTGGAACCTCACAGCCCACACTCTGACCCCTAACTATCTGAGCCTATGGTTTAGGTCATAGATGAACCTTCTGGGGCCCTGCTTTATTTGTAGCTCAGAGTCAATCAGCCCTATCTGATGATAGTCTGATAGCCTGAACAAAATCCTAAACTTAAGTTAAATGTTTAAACTAAGTTAAGACCCAATATTTATTCAGTTTTACATTACCCTTATTAGTTTTTTTTTAAATTTTTTTTAAATTTATTTGACAAACAGAGATCACAAGTAGGCAGAGAGGCAGGCAGAGAGAGAGGAAGGAAAGCAGGATCCCTGCTGAGCAGAGAGCCTGATGCGGGGTTCGATTCCAGGACCCTGGGATCATGACATGAGCCGAAAGCAGAGGCTTTAACCCACTGAGCTACCCAGGCGCCCCCCCTTATTAGTATTTAAGAAATGCTGTTGCTGATAGTCATTTACTCAAGTTTATATTTTTCAAAGTAAAGATTGTAGGAATTTCGAAATATTATTCTAAGTTGAGTATTCATTGAGTCCTGTTTCGTTTGCCACCAAATGTGGGGAACATGAAAAGTAACTCAAAAGAGAGAAGAATGTCTGAGATGTTCTGGGACTAAGGCCTGCCACTTTCTTATTGGTAAAGCAATATAAGTTATAAACTTGTCTGGACCTCATTTCTCATCTGTAAAATGCAAATGATAATACTGGCACTTAGTTTATTATTCTGTTACATGAGGACTAAATGAGTTCACATCTTCGAAATAGCTTAGCATAGCATCCAGCACAGAATAAGAATGATGCAAGTGCTTGTTGACTAGAATAAATAGCCATCTTTTCAACTTTCACTTTATACCTTTTCCCCCTTATTCTGCTAAAAAAAGAAAGAATGAAGATGCTCTTCAATGGATGAATGGATAAAGAAGATATGGTCTGTATATAAAATGGATTATTATGCCTCCATCAGAAAGGATGAATACCCAACTTTTGTATCAATATGGACAGGACTAGAAGAGATTATGCTGAGTGAAATAAGTCAAGAGGAGAGAATCAATTATCATATGGTTTCACTTACTTGTGGAGCATAAGAAATAACATGGAGGACATTGGGAGATGGAGAGGAGAAGTGAGTTGGGGGAAATTGGAGGGGGAGACAAACCATGAGAGACTGTGGACTCTGAGAAACAAACTAAGGGTTTTGGAAGGGTGGAGGAGGGGGGATGGGTGAGCCTGGTGGTGGGTATTATGGAGGACATGTATTGCATGGAGCACTGGGTGTGGTGCATAAGCAATGAATTCTGGAACACTAAAAATAAATAAAATAAATTAAAAAAAATAACCTCAGCTTTGGGAATAATATAGTATGCTCCAGGTGGGGGTATTAGAGAGGGCACCGATTGCATGGAGCACTGGGTGTGGTGCAAAAACAATGAATACTCTTACACTGAAAATAAATAAAAATTTTTTAAAAAAAGGAAAAAAAATGAATATATCATATAAGATGGTATTGTTATCAGAGAAGCATTTTTTTTTTTACCTAATTCATAAAATAAACTAGGAGTGCTAGAATGATGTCCCTCTGTCCCCCAAAGATATTCATACTCTAATGCCTAAGATCTGTGAATATCCTTCATTACGTGGCAGAAGGGCTCAGAAAATGTGAATAAATTAAGATCTTGAGATAGGGAGAGTATCCTGAATTACCTAGGTGAAACAAATCCAATCCTTAAGAAAAGAACCTTTCCCAGCTATTGTCAGAGGGAGACATGACTATAGAAGAATGGTCAGAAGGGGGTACAACATTGCTGTCTTGGGAAATGGAAAAGATGCCATGAGCCTAGAAGTGTGGGTGGCCTCTTGGAGTGAGATAGGGCAAGGAAATAGATTCTCCCCTAGAGTCCCTAGACATCATGATTTTAGTTCAGTAAGATGTGTGTTGAAATCCTGACCTATAACTGCAAGATAATAAATTTGTGTTGTTTGAAGCCACTAACTTTGTGATCATTTGTTACAGCAGCAAATAAAAAAGTAAGACAGGTAGTGGGTCTTAACTTATGAAGGGATTCTCATGTCATATGTTTCTAGCAGTATTTGTGTATCTATACTTTTTTTTTTTTTTTAAGATTTCATTTATTTAATTGACAGAGAGATAGAGAGCACAAGTAAGCAGAGTGGCAGGTAGAGGGAGAGAGAGAAGCAGGCTCTCTGCTGAGCAGGGAGCCTGACTCGGGGCTCAATCCCAGGACCCTGGAATCATGACCCAAGCTGAAGGCAGCGGCTTAACCAACTGAACCACCCAGGAGCCCCCTGATTTTCTTTTTTGAGAAGTGTTTACAAATGATGCTTATAGTGATGTTTGCCCTGTTTCAATTTCACTGATCCTTTAAAACTGAGAAAGAGAAACACCATAATGTAGTTAAAAGGTAATGGGCTTTAGTATTAGAGACGTCAACTCTGGTCTTAGAGTTTCCAGACCTACAAAATAATTTTTCAGTATGGGTATGTTTGACGCAAAAATTAACAACAAATAGTTTGTTTTTTTTTTTTTTTCCTTAAGTATCCACTTTTTTATCTGAAATTCAAATTCAGCTGAATGTTTTGTGTCTTGTATTTTGTCTGGCAAACTTATCCATGCTGGAAAAATAATTAGCACACATATAAGTGGACCCTAGTTGTGAGGTTTCAAACATGCAGAATACTGGGATGTTCTGGAGAGCCTAAACAAATCCCAAACTCCAGGCCCAGAGAGCTAATGATAATTTGATTATTATCCTGGGGTTAGGCCACAGGCATGAGTGTGTTTCTAACTCTTCAGATGATTCCCAACACTGATGTAACAACTTAGACAGTAGCTCTCTAACTATAGCATGCATGAGAGTCACCAGAGAACTTACAAAGATGCAAATTGCTAGTTTCATCCCAAGAGATTCTGAGTCAGTAGGACTGGAGGAGGATTCAAGATCTTCTATTAACAAGCAACTGGGAGACTCTGATGAAAAACCTATGACTCATACTGTAAAAAACCTTGACTTTACCTCTCTGAAACTGTAGCAACAACATTAAGCATAGCGGAACTCACTGCACAAGTTTTATGAGGATTATATGACTTATGTGTACATACTGAAGAAATTAGCATAAATTGCTGAAAAGATAATCATCTCAATCATTCTTTTCTCCCTAAGTTCCACTGTTGCACTAAAGTTTTTCTTGATTTCTTTAACTGTTTTGAGCTCCCCCTTTCACCTCTACCATCCTATAGGAACAGGGGTTTATGTCACATAGCTTAGTCCAAATTAAACACCATCTTAAGTTGTTCTCTCTGAGTTCAGGGATGCTGATCTTGTTCCCAATGGGTTCTGAGTTTTCTAGTCATGAGTAGAGGTATGAAGGATCACCACTTTGTTTTTCGGATTAATCATCTAATGAGCCTGAAAGCTGGTATTTTTATCTCTGTTTTCCAAGACAATGCCATGCCTCCATGCCATTCCCATCAGGACTTAATATCTCAGATAATATTTTTATAGTGAGGCAAACATATGAAACTCTCCTTTTCAACTCCAGGGTCAAAATGCTTTCATCACCCATCCCGCCTCTCCTGGAAACAGATCTAGTTTCTCTAAGCCTTTGGTGCACTTCCCCACCCAGACACACTATCAGGACATAAGCCTGGCCAGCAGCACGTTCCCACCAACTGAATGACCCACACATTATGGAAAACACACTGCGCACAGAAGGAGGACTTTTTCCTCCTCTTCCTTGATTCTTGGCGCCTGTACTTTCACAATGCCTGTTTGGAAGGACATGAATCCAAGCAGGCAGGCATCCGTCCTCTATCCCAGGGCCACCTGGGGCTTGCCTGAATGGCCCCAGCCCACTGGGTTTGAGAGTCAGGAAATTACTGGCTGCAGGGTCAACCAGGCCCTTCTTAGAAAAATAGCTCACATTGTTCTGATTGCAGGGAATAATATCTACACATATTCGAAGGCAGCTCTGAGGAACAATGGCAGCCCTTACCAGCCCAACCCCCACTCTACCAAACAGATATGCCTTCCCACGGTAAAGGCAACTAACAAAAGTTTTTCAGTTGATGTGGGTGAATATGTAATAAGTGAAACAGACTGGATTCTATGTGTGGTTTTCATTTCTACAAAGCTCTCAAGCTAGTGTGCCTTGTGCATGGGCAAAAGAAGAAATTTTGGAGTTGTTAGAAGATCCGGGCTCCAGCCCCACCTTTGTTACTTAATAGACTTTTAAGACTATGGATCAGTGGGGGCGCCTGGGTGGCTCAGTGGGTTAAGTCTCTGCCTTCGGCTTGGGTCATGGTCTCGGGGTCCTGGGATCAAGCCCCATATCCGGCTCTCTGCTCTGCGGGGAGCCTGCTTTCCCCTCTCTCTCTGTCTGTCTCTCTGCCTACTTGTGATCTCTCTTTCTGTGTCAAATAAATAAATAAAATCTTTAAGACTATGGATCAGAGGTTTAAACCTTCTAAGTTCCTATAATCAGGGTGCACTCTAGAGAACACAGTCCCTTGCCATTAGTTGCTACCCATACTCTGTGGTCCTGAGAAATATATTTCTGTTGCTCACCATGAAGAAGCTCCAGTGGTCCCCCCAGGACTCTGACAGACAGAAGCCAACACCTGACCGAAGGTCACAGGCCTAAGATACTCAAGGCCACCTGTGGTGCCACCCTTGGTAAGCTGAGGCATGCAGGCACAGGCAGGAGCCCTCCTGACACACCTAACCAACATGCTTTATTTTCAATGAGCCACCAGCTGAGTCATCTCAAGATACCTGGAGAATGTGGCAGTCATGTTTCCTCTACATCTGAGGTCACCTCCATGTCACCAGGATGCAGCCTCTAAAGGAGTAGGGTATGAAATATCCTGAATGTAGTAACCAACACCTATGTGGCTGTCCAATGAAGGGTGATGTATCTGAAACTAGAGACAAGCCTAGGGCCATAGAAAGTCAAGGATGTTGGCAAATCATAATCCAAAGCTAAGGCCGAGGTTTGGTGAATCCTTAGGGCAACTCCTTATCTTCTCTATAACTCTCCATCTTATTATCTTAAATAAAGAATGAATATTAGCCTCACCAGATGATTATCATAAAAGAGGGTAAGACATTCTCCTGTAGTCATTAAAGTCTTATCAAGCCTTTCTGCTCTAGAAATATCATGGGTTAATTATGAATAGAAGCAGAATTACCTGCCAAGACGTGGATTGGGTTGGTAAGATTAGCTTAGTCTCACTTTCTTCATCTCTAAAGTGGTAATAAAAAATCATAATATTCACAATAAATATTAAATGAGAGTGGTTGTAGAAACTGCTCTGTAAGCATTAGGGACATAAGAATGTTCATTTTTGTTTGTTTTGTTTTGTTTCATTATTATTTTTTTTTCCTGTCTTCTGTCCTAATACCCAGACATTAGGACAGGCATGTTGGCTCAAAGAAGATGATGGCTATGGCTTTCAGAAAAGGGCTGAGGAAAGCCAGCTGTCCAAGCAGATGGAGCACATTAGAATCAGCATTAGGTAATGTAAGCAATTCACAACAACTATGTCTAATATTAGGCATCAGCTAGCTTCCCAAGGAAGCAGGAGATTTAGGGCTGGTTTGGCAGTAGGATTGTGAGAGTCAAGGACCCAGCTTCTGTTATGACAGCACAAAGAGGAGTCTTTTAACTAAGAAAAATCAATTTGGTATATTGTCATGGTTTAATCTATTCATTTTGAAATATTTATTTTACAGTATGTCTCAGGCAGTGTGCTAGGCATTTGCAATACAGAGATGAGCAAGAACAACAGACCATCCTTTCCTTCATAGAACTACCATAGAAAATGGTAGACAGACACAAAAATAAAATAATAAAATGTGCCATAAATGTGTACCGTGGGCATATATAACTGCCCAGCATTTTTCCCTATAACTTTGACCATTCCGTGAAGTTTGGATGGGTCTGATCCAACCCCCATTCCCCCAAAGGTCATACATAAACAGAAAGAACCAGAATATGTTTAGTTTATGAATGTATATATTGCTTTTCTCCTGAATCTATTGAGATTTCTCTAAGATTATAAATTGTGAAGGCAAGAAAAACCTAGCACTGTCAGTTGCCATCTTTCCTTCCATACAGAGGCTCCATGTGATAATAGAGCCAACACATAGAGGGAAGCAGGGAGAGAACAAGAAAGCTTATACTACCATTTGAGCCCCTGGATCCAGCAATGCCTGAAGCCATGAGAACCTCCAGACCTTTGTCCTACACCAGTTGGAATTGTGCTTCTGTTTTTTTGTTTTTTGTTTTTTGTTTTTAACAAAAAAGAGGTCATACTGATGGAACTACTATAATGGAAATACAAGGCTTTGTGTGAACATAGCATTTCTGGAGGGTCAGAAAAGATACCAGAGAAAGTAAATTGTAAGAGAAGGGGTAGTTTCCCAGGAGAAGAAGTCAGGAAACAGTGAAGATTTAGATCTGAGACAGGGCATGGGGAGTTTAAGGACCCTAAAAGTCATCATTATTGCTAGAACAAAGTTTGTTAGTAGTGTGTGCATGTGCATGCATGCTGGGGGAGGGAGGATTGAGGCCAGGGAGACACATGAGGTTAGACTTCCACCACTGTCACTCGATGCCTTTGACTATGTCACAATATCTTTCATATGTGAATTAGAAATCCTCACACTTAATTCATAGGGATGATACGAGGTTTAAATAAGATAAATTTGGTCATAGCTGTAAAGGTACCTGTCTACTTAGGTTCCTGTAAGGGGAAGAGCCTAAAGTTTCTCCTATACTGCCACTTGCACTAGCTGCCAATTATCTGTACATGAGGCACATATATCTCTCAGTCTGGGCCCCCAGCTCTCTGAGCTGTCTCCTCACTGGGAGATACCCTGGGATCTCTAGGGATCCCAGGGTCACCAGGGTCCAAGCAGTGCAGCAAGAGATCATCTGAGCTGACCATCTGGCTCAGGTCAGGCAACAGGCAATCCAGCAGCAGACCAATAGGCCAACATCCACAGAGCAGGTGCATCAGTCACTCAGCTCCTCTAAGTACCCAGCCAGAAGCCCATAATGCAAGTTTTACCAGGGGTGGCCCCCAAAGTCTTTCTTGTGTCAACACCACTACGTGGAAGAAGTAACACATCATACTACCCCCTTTCTTCTAATCAGGGGCAGGGTCATTTCTTTCTGGAGTAAAACAGCCTCCCCCACATATCAGCAAATCCTGATTAAAGTCCTTAGTACAATGCCTGACTTGTTGTGAGTAATAGAGTAATAATGATTACTATTACTATATGACAATTATATGAAAGAACACCCTAGAAAGTTCAAAAGTAATATCCTAAAAAAAAGGGCTAAGTGCAAATAAATTCATTAGCTCAACTAATATTTACTGAGTGACTACTGTATGCCAGGTACTAGCAAAAGAGCTGTGCACACAGTTATATAAGGCTTATAAAGGGACACCTGGATTGCTTAGTCAGTTAAGTGTCGGACTCGGTTTCAGTTCAGGTCGTGATTTCATGGTTGTGACCCTGAGTCCCACATTGCATGGGGCTGCACGCTCAGCATGGAGTCTGCTTGAGATTCTCTCTCCCTCTCCCTCTGCCCTTCCCCCAAGTTCATGTGCTAAATAAATAAATAAATAAATTCCTTTAAAAAAGGATCGTGAAAGTGGGAAAGAAAAATAGCAACTCTGCTCTTATAGATCTTAACTCCTACTGGGAGAGGTAGACAACAGAAAGCAAATAAATTAATAAATACACCACTTAATTGCAGTTGGTGGTAAATACCATTAAGAAAAATAAACCAGAGCACAATCACTGCGAATGACAGGGAGAGGAATCTGTTTCAGAAGTGGCTGTCAAAGGAGATCTCTGAGGATGTGGAATCTCTGAACAAGGCAAGCATGTGAGAGCTACAGAGGTCAACATAATGAGAATTCATAGAACCAAAAGAAAATGCAAAGACCCTACGATTGGAATAATCTTGACACATGGGGGCATTAGAATATTAGCAAAAAAGGAGGTGGAAGATGGTCAGATTTATTCTGTATTTCGAAGCTTGAACCATAAAACTTGCAAATAGACCAATAACATCACGTGAGCAAAAGAGAAGAGAAGCTGAGTGAATAGTGGTGGCATTTACCAAGACGAGGGGTGAATCAGAGGAGGAGAAATGTTGAAACAGAAGAGTCAAGAGCTTTATTTTGTACATGGTAAGTTTGACAGTCTATTGGAGATCAAGAGGAGGTATGGAACCTGCAACCCAAAGAAAAGGTCAGAGTTCAAGTCACTGACGCGTAGTAGATCTGTAAAGCTATGTGCTCAGATAAGATCTCTAGGAAGAAGTTCCAGGTAGAAGAACAGTCTGGCCACAGAGCCTTGAAGACTCTAGGGTCCCTAGAGGGGAAGGATGAAGGAGTCAAAGAAAAGGCCACTAAAGAAGAAGGAGAAGCAAGAGAGTACAGGATCCTGAAGGCAAGTGAAGAATATTTTAAGCAAAGACAAGTTAACTGTGTCCCACACTGCTGAGAAGCTGACTGCATGGAGAGCTGAAGAAATGACCTTTGGATTTGGCAAGATGGGGATTGTTAATGACCTTTATGAGAGCAGCTTCAGACAACAGTGGTGGCAAGATAAGGAGAGAACAGGAAGTGAGAAAATTAATTCAGCAAATAAATTTCTTGAAGACCTTTACTATAAGACAAAGCAGAAAAATGTCGCAGTCGCTGGAGGGAGCTGTGAGATGCAAAGATTGTTCAGGGAGCATCTTCCATTTTGAGATGGGAGATAGAGGATTTATTAATAATTCAAAAACAAGGATAAACCATGTTGAAAGAAGACAGGAGACTATTTCAGTGTGAAAAAATGTGCCTGAATAGCAGGAGCAAATGGAGCCCAGCATACAAGTCATAGGTGTGGCCTTGGATAAGATCAGGGACAGCCCATGTCTTGATGAAAGCATAGGGTGTGAAAATGGGGCTGGCTTCATGTAAGCTGAATCTTACTCTAGTGCCTGGTTCCATGTGGACACCTCTGTATGTCAATGTTTTCTCACTGTCTGCATGTAAAATTCCATCCCCAGCATTCCTTATGATATTAACAAGGACTCTAACAAGATTAGAAACCTGTTCTCTAACCCAAGAAGAAGTGCTTAGAAAGTTCTTGACCTTGCTCTGCTCTACAAAATAGTTTTCCATGAGTTCTTTTTCTTTGCCAACCACACTCCATTTTAGTAAGTTTCCTGGCAGGCTTGCATACTCATTGAAAAACATTACGGACTTTTATCAGTCCTTCCTCTCCTTTGGGGTCTATCAAAGAAGCAAAATGAAATGACTGTCTGGGAATAAGTGAGAAGTTCTAAAAATCCCCTGAATAAAGAGGGGAGCAAGGAGAGAAACATAGGAAACCCATTTCATATACATGCCCTTCCTTGAAACCCAGGTTTTGGGAAGTTAGCTTGGTAATTACTCAGGTTTTCTGCAAAGTGTTCACACCTTAAAGAGAAAGGCCAGTGCTTGCATACCCACTCCCCCCGTGACGTGAATGTCATTAATATAACCTCTCTATGATTCTATCTCTCCGTGGGTAAGATGCTACTGACAAGCATTCTTCAGGAGGAGGCAATAGTCCATAATTAGTGATGCCTGGGTGGCTCAGTCAGTTAAGCATCTGCCTTCGGCTCAGGTCATGATCCGGGGTCCTAGGATTGAGTTCTGCATCAGGATCCGTGCTCAGTGGGAAGTGTGCTTCTTGCTTTCCCTCTGCCTCTTCCTTCTGCTCACACTTTCTTTCCCTCTTTCTCAAATGAATTAATAAATCTTAAAAAAAAAAATCCATAAGTAGAAGTCTTGACCCACTGCAGGGGCTCATTTAGGTTTAGTTTCCTTGAATTCATCTTTTGAATTTTAAATTAATTAAATGTATTGATAAAATTGATGTTTTATCAATAAAGTGTAACTTTAGTAGGCATTTTTTGAATTTCAGATAGTTTTCAAGGTACTATGTATAATACGGAAATCACAGAATTGTATCTGCCCTTCAAGGTATATATGTATATATGCATTATATTTTATACAGCCATGTATAAAATATAATGCATATATCACATATATACATACATATATCATATATATATATATATACATGTATACACACATATACAAATATATACATTTATATATGCACAAACATATATATAATGTACTAGTACAGTTAATGCCATAATTACCACTAGCGCTTACCTGCATTGTAGATGGTTGAGATTTTGATATTTGTGGAAATAAGCTAAAGAACATAGTATTAATTTTATAGTCAGCTAATTCACATGAAGAAGTTTTGTATGAATGGTCCCATAAGGTGCTATGGTCACATGTATTAAGTACAGTGTCTCTCCCCTTGCAGGAACAGTAACATAATTAATATCTCAATCATGCCTAATTCATTACATCATTCAACACTCTTCAAAGCACCAGTATATGGCAGTATACAAGGGAAACAAGGCCTTCCCTTTGGATATTATATTCTAAAGGAAAGATGAATAATATAAACAACTAAATATATCCAATTAATATGCTTAAATATATACCATAAAACATAGCAAGAATAAAAGAAATGGGTTTCAGGCAAATTGCATGTAACTCCCAAAGCCCAGGGGTTTTCTGTTCCCCCAGTGGTTGGGAAACTGCTGTCTGCAGGCCATATCCAGGCCAGGACTCAGATTTGTAAATGAAGGTTATTGGAACACAGTCCTTCCTATGTGTTTGCATGTTATCTATGGTTGTTTTCCAACTATAATAGCAGAACCAAGTAGATGCAAGAGAGACCATAGGATCCACAGAGCCAAAAGTATTTACTATGTGGCCCTTTACAGAAAAAAGCTTCCTAATGCATGTGTTATACTATACTGGGCACAACACAAACAGATTTATAGCTAACTACATCAATGAGGCCAATTTTGGCTGTAAACAACAGGGAAATTATATACTCCCACATAACAAGAAGTAGGCAGCATGGAAGCCCCAGCTTGAGCAAAGTTAGCTGTCAAATGTCTTTACCAAGAGCACAGATTGTTTCTTTCTTTCTGTTCTGATATGTTCAGTGTGGCTTTTTTCATCATCCTAGCATGGCTGTTCCAGTTCCAGATGTCACATGGAATGACAATGTCTAGAGGCAGACAAACAAGCACCCATGTCTTGTGCCCCATCTTAAGAATCAAACAAAACCCCTTAGATCCTCCCAGTAGACCTCTCCTTATTGTGCCATTGGCAGAGTTGTGAGGCTGCCCTTTTCCAAACTGGCCACTTACCAGAGAGTCAAAAGCAGCAAGACCAGGCTGAATTTGATCTTGATTCACTCCCTGGGCCTGAGGAGGGACACACTTTCTCCTGAAATAGAAAACTACCCCATACCCGATGGAAATTGGGAAATTTTTCTATTAAAATGAAAACTGGGGCATTAAAGGACACCAATGATACCCTCTACATTAGCTGAAATAACAAATGATAGACATTTTTACAAAGGATTGCAGGTTAAACCAAGTACTAACATGTGAGCTCCACCAAGAGAAGCATTCTGGTTTGTGTTATTCACTGCTGTTGCCTCAGTGTTGAAATAGTGCTTAGCATATAGTAGGTACTCAAGAAATACTGTTGGATTAATTATTGGTTAAACACATCAGTGTGTTTTGCAGAGTTGGGTAAGGAATCAAATGTCTGAATGAAAAGCCATTAAACCATGACAAGCAGAAGTAACAATGTGGCATTGCCATACACTTGGTCTGAGTGATCTTGGCTCCCTACACAAAATCTAATGAGAAAAGCCAGCATCAGGCAAAGACAAGTTCTAGGAAACGAGAATGATAATCTAGCTTCTCACTTTATACACTGGCCAGAGCCTTGGAGAAGCACAAGAGACCCGCATGCAGAGAAATATTTGCAAAGTAGACCATTTTCAACAAGTCTTTCTCATGGCTAGCTCTATGCCTGCTTATGTAGGTCATACAGAATTAAATAATTCAGCAACTTGAGAATTGTTACTGCACCGTCTCACTGTGTTGGACTTTGGGGATAAAGGAACAAACAGAGATGAGGTCCCTGCCCTCAGGAAGTGTATAAACCAGAACGAAGGAAAGATGCAACAGGGTGGGATTTCTGGAGAAGGTTACATCCCTGCTGAAACCTGCAGCATGGTTGGGAAGCTTTCCAATTTACAAAAGACAGAGGAGTGAGCCATGAAGAAGAAGCCACCTATTCAGGTTCAGAAAGGAGAATGCGCCAAGCAATCTGAGTCTTCACACATGTCCTTGAGACATTCAGAATTTGGGCTAGGATTCAGGAGACCCGAGTATGAAGTCCAGCTCCTGACTAAAACCAAGTCACTTCATTCATTTACAGTCTCTCCAAGTTTGAGAGATGTTCAGGCACTTTAATTTTCTGATGCCCCTGATATATTAAAAATTAATCAAAGAAAACCTCAAAAATATTTCC
Organism: Enhydra lutris kenyoni; assembly: GCF_002288905.1. Lineage (NCBI taxonomy): Eukaryota > Metazoa > Chordata > Mammalia > Carnivora > Mustelidae > Enhydra > Enhydra lutris. The sequence continues at coordinate 61,555,476 of NW_019154105.1, forward strand.
ATGTAATACTGACTCATTTTATAGAAGAAAATAACACCACAACCGTTATCTCAAGATCAGGTTTTATGAAAACATTTCATTAGGTCACTATATCAGTAGTGGCCAGAAAATGGGATGACCTTCAATTTCTATGAAGAACTTTTTTCCCCCCAAATTCTGCAAGTTTGTACATTACTGCATATTCATGTTCTGGTGGAGGCAGTAACAAAGTCTAAATTTGAGGGCATTGTTTATTGTAACCTCAGGTCCACATCACAGTACTCGATCCAATTTAATGATTATTTACTATTTATTAATACATTTTAGGAATATTCTAGGGCTAGGCCTGGAGACATTGGTGGTCACAAAAAAAGTATGACATGGCCTTCATGGTTCTTACAGCCCCCTGGGGAAGACGGATATTAAAGAAACATCAATAATTCTGTAATTCCACATCATACTAAGTGCTTTGAAGAAAAAATAGTCTCTCTAGGTCTCATTTTCTACATCTACAAAAAGAAAGGTGAGAAGATTGCATCTCTTAGTTGATTCTGGTATTAGAACTTCAATCAGCTGATCAGTCCATGGAGACAAATCTGCTCAGAACAAGTTAAAAAAAAAAAAAAAAAGGCATAAATGGATGATAATCAAAGGGACAGATGGATTGGTTAGGAAACACGGTAAGGTGGGGCTAGAAGCTTCTATTCAAGTTCTAAGACGAGATGAAAGAAATGCTGGAAAAGAAGAAAGAAATGAAAGAGAAATGGCAGAAACGTCCACCATGGGTATCAGGAACACGGAGTTTTTAAAGCCAAAGGGCTATAGGGGAGCACCTGTTGTCATCCCATAACTTCACAGATGAGAAAATTCAGTTTAGGAGAGGCTAACAGATCCAGCCAGAGCAAACAGTGAGCCAGTAGTGCTGAAATTTTAAGAATAGCATTTTATGGAGTCTGGTAGACTTGTTGATTTTCAGGAAATACAGGTTAGCTGAGTCAGAAAGGTCATTTCTCCAGGCCAAGCAATGCCCTGGTGTATGTAAATGTTTTTCATCCAAGAAGAACAGAAACAGGAGCAGACTCAGCCTCGATCTTTAGAGGTCAGGAATCTAAACCCCAGAGAGATTGGTATATTTGGCCAATGAATAATGTTAGCAATAAACAAAAGCTGGGAAGCTGGGGAAGTGGAAAAGGAATGAAGGAATGAGGAGGAAAGCACTTAAAATTCAAGCACTACCATCCTTAGGATGGATTATAGAATTTCTGATCTTGAGAAGGCCAGCTCTCCTCTACTGAGTAGAGAGGCTGTTTTCTTGACTCGTGCTATTGCCTGCAGAGGCTGGGGCATCCCATGTTTGTTTGTTTGTTTTTTTCCCCTCTGTGGCCTCTGAACCAGATTTCAGGTCTCAGCTTCTGAGAGTGGGATCCCGAAAGAAGTCAAGAGAGCCAAGAGGAACTTGAGGCTGCCCTTCCAGCAGGTTTTCCTGATGCTGAAACTCAAGGACACTCATTTGTACTTTCAAGAAAATGCAGAAAACCTGACTCCTTTTTTAATCCCTTCACCAATTCAAAAACAAGGTGTGTCATTTCCCTTTGATCCTGCAGCATAAACTTCAGTAAGAAAGATACTGTGCAGCTTGGCAGTGAAATGAATCTCAGAAAGTAGATTTGTTCATCAGGACACTAATTGTATATTAACTTCTGCCATCAATATTCACCTTCCTCTTCACTCTTGTCAAATATTTCTAGTTAGATACCCATCTATACCGTCTATTTCTTCTGTCTTAATGGTTCCACCATCCCAATTTATGACAACAAAATCTAGATAAATTCTGCACTCGCTAACAATTTCCACATTCCTTTTTTTGAGAAAAGGCATGAGCCTGTCATTACAATTTTCTACAAGTCATGGGGTGTGATCAGGACTTTGCCCTGGAATATATCTATGCTCTTTTGAAATAAAATGTGAAGCAGTTATTAGAATGTGAAGCTTTTCTTAGCAATTTGAGTTGGCAAATTACATTTAGATCCATTATTTCACATCATGCACTCAACAGCGTTAAACTCCAGCAAGTGGTTCACAATTTCCTTAGGAGGAAATTGACGGCCAGAATTTCTAGCTGACCTCAGACACTGAGGCCCAAAATACTTCGATTATTCGCTCAAGGCCATGCATCTCCTAAGTGTGAAGACAGCCATGCTGTGATTCAGGATTTAAGATAGCGAATACCATGCTGCCTATGACACTGCAGCTTATTAGGGGAAAAATAAGCAAATCAGTAAATAAACACATGGGTAAATAAGAATGAATTTAATTACTACCCCTTGAATACTCTCCCTGATTACAAAGAATAATCACACATCTCATTTCAACCTGAGGAAATTCCAGTGAGCTCACAGAAAGAGGAAGACAGCACTTAATTTCAAAAGGACAGAATTCAGAATCTGGAGTTAGTGTTAGATAGAGCTGAACATTTAATAATGTAGGCAGTCATATTTGTATTTCTTCTCATTTAGCCCACGCATATCGTGATGTGAAAGAGTATTCTATTGGGGCACGTGGGTGGCTCAGTCAGCTAAGTGCAAGACTCTTGGATTTGGCTCAGGTCATGATCTCAGGTTTCTGGGGCCAAACTCCACACCAGGCTCCTCTCTCTCCCTCTCCCTCTACCCCTCCCCCATTCCTGCATGTTCTATCTTATTCTTTCTCTCAAATACATACATACATACATAAATTTTTTTTAAAAGGAGCATTTTATTAACTTCCTTACCCCAGTATCAGTAAGTTGAATAAATCAGAGGATTAATTTAGAATGAGGAAAAAGTTCAGTATTTTGAGGCTATTATAAAGACTGGCCGAGACCTCATTCTTTCCTGACATCTAGGACATGAGTCTTTGTAGAACTGATTCTGACATCATGTCAGAGGGAAAGCAGAACTTTGGAGTCCAGAAAGACCTGGATTGAATCCCAGCTAAGCCATTTGATAAATGTTTATACAAGTTTCTTAACATACAGAAGAAAATTTCAGTTTCTTCAGTTTTTTAAAAGAAGGTAATAATTCCTCTCTAGTGGAAATGTTATAAGGATTAGAGATAATATAGTCAATGTATCTACCTGACAGGTATGTATACCCCGGTCCCTGGTATGAAACTGCATGTTTAATCACATTGCCAGAGTCTTTTCCAGAATGGAAATACACTGGATCTGATTCATTCTGTAACAGGCACCAACCTGATTTTCTCCTCAACCACTATTGTGAGATCTTAGGTAAGTCATCAAGGCCTTCTAGATCTCAGGTTTCCCTGGTAAGTAAGAAGAAAAAAGTGGAAAGTAGGTATTTTATGACCTCAACTACTTTTTTCGGCTCCCAACACTCAATTTTACATAATTCTGGTGCAGATCTATTTCATATGTGAAATATATTAGGAGAAGACAGTTTTCCTAGTTATTTATACTGTGCTTTGTGGAAGCCTAGACTACATTTCACATCATCACATATGATTCTTGTTTAGCTGATCTCTAAAGGTAGGGAGAGATGGTGTTGATAGACTGCACAGTTAAGACATCACAGCGTTAAGGGATAAAATAGGTGAGGAAAGAACCAGAAGCAGACTTGAGTGAAATTGTACACTTTAGCTAAGAGAGTAAATATGAGAAATCTGAGTAACTAGGCTGATGGGCATTAACAAAGAGAACAAATAAATAAAAGTTGACATTAAAAATGATCAGGAAGTTGAAAAATAATACAACTTGTCCTACCAGGAAGTGAATTTTTTTTTTCACATTATCTTCCACACTGGCATTTAATTATCAATCTTCAGTATACTTCTCAGCAGAAAAACATTTGGTGCAAAGGGAATGAGGATCAGGGAGCTGGAAAATATACATAGAATTCTAATTCTCATTCTAATTCTCCATGTGCTAGTCCCAATTTTGAACCATCAAATGAAATTGTCACTGTGTGTCCACTTCTACGGGGTATAATATTTGATAGCCATTGAAGGGTGATCTTAGTTAAGGTAGCCAACTAAACTTTGTACCATGTACAAAATGCAATGCATCCACAGAATAGCATTAGTCAAAGGTAATTCTAGATTACAGATGGGTTTGGGAGTGGAGGAGTTGGGATACAAGTTTGCTCTATACAGTGATTCAGGAACCCAAGATGATGGCAGTTCTGCAACCTCCAACAGGAAGTGTTCTCTATGTTGTCAAAGAACATTAAGGGGCATCCACGGAAGGTTGTCATGGACTCAGCCTGGATGCAGCCCATGATGTTTCTTCCACCATATTCCATTAGAGTGAAGACCTTCCTATGGCCACACCTCAATGCAAGGATGGTGGAGAGAGTTGGCTGGCTCTGCAAACAGGAAGAAGAAGATAATGAGAGTAGGCAGCTAACAGACTGTCATGGGCAGAAGGAGACCTAAAGGAAGTTTAGCACCATTGTAGACAGGGTCATGTCAAATTTTCTTTATAGATGGCCTACTGCCTTCCATCCAACCAGAGAGACCTATTAGTAGAGAATACTGAGGGCATGAAGTGAGAGGTAATTGATTTGCAACTAAGCATAATCAAGGAAATTTTTTACAGAGTAGGTAAGAATGAGATGGACCTAATAGATGTGGTGGATACAGGAAGTGTCACTGGATAGTCCACAGGTGATTCTAGCAAAACACATCTAAAATGAATATAAAAATATCTCCTACTTCATTTCAAGCAGTGTCCACCATTAAGGTTTTCAAGACAGCCAGAAGTGACATATAAGTGATCCACTCATCAGAGACTGTCATTGCCTACTTGTTCCTAGTAGCATCCCTGTTCCTCCAGTTCCTAGCCTGCTCTTGTTACAAAGTCAGAGATTGTTTCTTTGTTGTCTTTTTTTCCTTCCATAAGCACCATGGGACAGGATATTTTTCTGACCTATTTACTGCTCTAGCTCCAACACATAGAAGAGTGCACAGCACAGCATTCAATGAATATTTGTGGAATGCACTGGGTGGCTCAGTCAGTTGAGCATCCAACTGTTTGCTTTAGCTTAGATCATGATCTTAGGGTTCTGGGATTGAGCCAGGCTCAGGCTCTGTGCTTGGCAGGGAGTCTGCTTCTCCCTCTCTCTACCCCTCCCCGTGCTTGCTCTCTCTTTTTCTTCCTTTAAAAAATAAATAATTAAATCTTTAAAAAAAAAAAAAAAAAGAGGAAAGAAGAGCTCAGTCCAAACCTTGTATACAGTATTGAAGAAAGAGAGGCTCAGGACAGGGAGCTGATTTTCTCAAAATGACATAACAAATGTCAAAACGTGTTTTCAGATGCAACATAGTGACTTTCTAACATGCTAGTGCCAAACCAGGCCATTATTTAACTGTAAACAGATTTTTGGAATTTGTTTCTGTTGTCGTTGTTTTCATTTACTGTGATTTAATTTTTTTGTTTAATATTGTTATTTCCTCTTACTAGCAAAAATCCATGTGTTGCCAATCATCATGCAACATTCTATGGTCATATTTCCTTTTACAATGCAGCATGTCCAACATGGGAGACAAACTTGAAATCTCTATGACCTAAAAATATTATGGTCCCTAAAATATAAAGATAAAATATAAAGAATTATGAAAATTCTTTAAAATACATAAACATTTCCAACGTTCCTCCCAGGTAAACAAATGGGAAAAGAATATTGAGCACAAGGAAAGAAAATGGACCCAGAGGGAGTGCAATCTCCTTGTGAATCAAAAGAATACAAAAGTGATTTTTTTTTTCCTAGCAAACTATATTGTTTAAAAAAAAAAGAATGATAGATCCAATATTCATAAAGGTTCAGAGAAACAGGTGTTCTAATAACTGTAGAGATACGCATCAAAGACTCATTTTTAATTTTTTTTTTTTCTCTTTGGACTTAACATTTCCTTTTCTAGAAATTTGTCTTAACAAAATAGTCCTGGCTGAATACCATGTAACTTCAAAGCTATTGATTGCATATGCGTGTGTGTGTGTTTTATATATATTAAGTGATATATAGATATAGATATATAGATATAGGTATAAAACTATATAATATATATGTAACTATATATTATATAAACATATTACATATAACACAGGTGATGAAATGACTAAAACTATACCAAATTTAAACAAAGGCAAGGATATCCATGCTATATAATGACTGGTGAGAAAAATATTAAAAACAATCTTCAAAAAAGCTAAAGCTCAAATGATAAAAATGGGGAGATAGAAGACTATGTGCTTTAGTAGAAACAGTGCCTTTAGTTTTAGCTCCGTTTTAGACGTATCTACATGGCAAAGTTCTTAAGGACTCACACAGTTCTAGGCTCTATGAGACAAAGAGACTCCTTTGCCCACACACTGCCATGCTGAGATGAACAGGAGAGAGACACAGCTTTTATTTATTTATTTTTTAAAGGATCTATTTATTTATTTTAGAGAGTGCACATGAGAGTGTGAGTAGGGGGAGGGGCAGAGGGAGAGAATCTCAAAAAGACTGCCAGTTGAGATGAGCTCCAGAGGCTGGAGCCCTATAATGGGCTTCATCCCACAACCCGGAGAACAGGACATGAGCTGAAACCAAGAGTTGGGCACCTAAGGACTGAGCCACCTAGGCACCCAGAACAGAGTTTTTTGTTTTGTTTTGTTTTGTTTGTTTTTTCCAATTTAAATTTTATTTTATTTTTTCAGTGTTCCAAGATCCATTGTTTATGCACCACACCTAGTGCTCCATGCAATACATACCCTCCTTAATACCCACCACCAGGCTCACCCATTCCCCCACCTTCTCCCCTCCAAAAATCTCAATTTGTTTCTCAGAGTCCACAGTTTCTCATGTTTCATCTCCCTCTCTGATTTCCCCCAGTTCACTTTTCCTTTCCTTCTCCTAATGTCCTCCATATTATTCCTTGTGCTCCACAAATAAGGGAAACCATATGATAATTGACTACTACACCTCCATTAGAAAGGATGAACAACCAACTTTTGTATCAACATGGACAGGACTGGAGGGGATTATGCTGAGTGAAATAAGTCAAGCAGAACAGAGCTTTTAAACAAGCATTTGCCATACAAATGCTCAGAAGACAATGTGTGAAATTACAGAAAAGAGAGTTATAGGAGATAAAAGAATGAGCCAATTTCTCTGGCCCTCAGTTTCTTCATCTAAAACATAGACATAGCTGGCATTTTTCAATGACATTTGATCTCAGGAAACTTAAAATGACACTCCATTCATAGAACACAAAAAACATTTCATGCAGAGCCACACATGCTTTTGACTGAAATTGTCTTTTAGGACAAATATGAAGGGACACAAGTTTCATCTGCAGTCACCCTAAATGTAGGATGAAAACATGTAAGATAAGATGCATGACTTAGACCAGAGACCTTTGCTTAGAAGGAACATACTGAGGTCAGTGACGGATAAAATGCTGACACTTTGTTCTCATGCATCAGGAGACCCCACATGACCTTTTAGGTTTCTTAGGTCTGGCCCAACTTTTGTTCAGGACAGATTGTCACATACAGTAAGAGTTACTTTCTTAATGCATTTAATTAATTATCTTACATCGATTTTGAAAGATATATTTTAAAAGGAAAAAAAAATACTATCACTGATTTGTTTCCCCCTAAGATCTATTCACGTCTCTTGAAATTCAGGTGATCCATTCAGGTTGTATTGATAGTCATCAGAATCTCTCATTTCTTTTTTATTCAAATATATATGGTATAAGGGTCCAGAAAATATTTTGTAGATAAGGAGGTCATAAATGTAAAACTCCATTCATTGGTAGGAGGGATTCTTATATTGAAACATGTACTTGTCAACACCTCTAACCATTCATCCATGATATCAGTCAGAAAACAAATATTTATTGAGTCTGTACAAAGTCCAAACCCTACTTTATATTCAGTAATATGCAGTACAACAACAGAATCTTTGTTCTTATGGTGTTCTTATGTTCTAGTGAGTATAAAGAATTTAACCAAATAATGACACAAATATATAGTTACACCCGGAAAATCAGAGAGAATAAAAGAATCTACAGTAATGTATAACCAGGAAATTTGATCTCAACCAGAGAATTAAGGGAAATGAAGTTTGTTTAAGCTGAGCTAAGACTGGAGGAATGGTAAGGAGGTAATCTGACCTCAGCCTTACTGGCCTCCTTCCTTTTCTTCTCAGACTGGAGGAACAATCCTGCCTTAGGGAATTTGGGCTGCTATCCGCAACCCCCCCTGCCCCCAAGCTTGGGAATATCTTCCCAGACATCTGCAAGGCTGACTCCCTCATCTCTGGCAAGTTTTGCTTAATATTACCTTCCCAATTAAACCTGCTTTGATGTCTGTTATAATAGGACAATCAGTAGTGGTGCCTGGGTGTTTCAGTCGGTTAACCAGCTCTGACTTTTGATTTCAGCTTAGGTCATGATCTCAAGGTCAGCTACGGGCTCTGTGCTGAGCTTATTAGATGCAATTACCATTAGGGAAAATGTTCTCTCTGCTTTGCTCATTGATGTATTCCAAGGGTTTAGAACAGTGTTTGGATATGGTTAGATATCTTAAAAAGGTAATTAATTAATCATGAAATTAATTAATTGTACTGAATCATAGTAAATACACAATATAAAAAGTTTGAGAGACAGCTGAAACAGTACCCAAAGGAAAGGTTAAGCTTGAAAAGAATGTATGGGGTGGAAAAAAGAATTACACTCCATCATCTTGCTTTCCATATGCCAAAGTTGAAAAAGAAGAGTAAAGTAAAACTAAAGTATGTAGAGCGATCCTAGCCGACCTGCATGTGAATCCCAGCTGCACCTCTTGCTAGCGATACAGTCTGTTTCAAGTTGTCCCACCTTTGAGCCTCTGTTCCCTCCTATTTAAGATGGAGATGCTAACAATCCTCTTAAGATGGCTGTTTGAGAGTCCAGCGACACACTGTGTGTCCATCCCACAGCATTCTGTCACCAGGTGGGGACTCGGCAAAAGTATGTAGAGCAAAGTAAATGACTCAGATATGAGACAAAACAAATTGAGAAGATCAGCAAAAGTAAAACCTGGTTGTTTGAAAAGTTCAATAAAATTGATAAACCCATAGGTAAGCTGCTCAGGGAGAAAAAGAGAGGAATGAAACCCACAAATACCAATAAAAAGAATGAAAAGTATAGATATCATAGGGGAGATTTTAACATAAACCAACATATAGTAAAAGAATACTATGACCAATTTCAAATCTATACATTTAACAACTTAGGTGAAACAGACCAATTTATTCAAGGACCCAAATACCTAAAGTGACTATAAGAAGAAATTAAAAAAAAAAAAATCTTGTATATATGTTACAATATAAATACTTGAAAAATACTTGAAAAAATATACTTGTATATATGTTAACAAAATTGAAATGCAAAACCCATGCCCAGAGGTCTTCAGTGGAGAATTCCATTAAGTATTCATGAACAAAAAAACACCAATGTTTGGAAGGAACACTTCCCAATTCATTTTAAGAAGACAATCTAACTTGATGAGTGAGTCATTGTAGCAAGCAGAACAATGCCCCCATTCTAAGAAGTCCACAGTTAAAGCCCCAGGACTTATGAATATGTTTCTTTACGTAGCAAAGGATTCTGCAGATATGATAAAGTGAAGGATTCTGACATGAGGAGATATTCTGGATAACCTGGATGGATCCAATGTAAATACTGGAGAGAAGGGACAGGGACAGACAGGGTCAGAGAGCGAGACGTGACAGTGGAAATGGAACCAGAGGTCAGAATCATTTGCAGCTGTGAGGCAAAGAAGGGGAGTTGCTTCTAAAAGCTTGTAAAAGCAAGCAAGCAGATTCCCCCTCTAAACTCCAGGAAGACTGCTGCCCTGACCACACTTTGATTTTAGCCCAGTGAGACCCCTGTTGAGCCTCTGGCATCAAGAGCTTTAAGGTAGGAAGTTCATGGTTTTTGAGGGCACTGAATTTTGGTGCTTTGGGATACCAACAATGAGAGACGTCTATAGCCACATCTGCAAAGGGAAACCAGGAATTCCTACAGACTTAGTCTAGAACCCAGCAAGTCAGGGACCACCTATTTCTGGGTATGAAATCCCTTTTTGCTTGGAGTATTTTCTATTTCTTGCCCTTGAGCCTGATTGATTCAGAGGTACAATGATCAGAGTCAAGAAAGCTGGTTTTTAGGTCCAAATCTATTGCTCCTCTGCTCTGAGCCCTGGAGTGAGCCGTGTAATTCCTTTGGTTCAACATTTTTAATCTATACAACTAGAATATGGTATTAGATCGATATTTTTGAAATGGCAATACAGAAGATTAATTTAGGTGGATATGAGTCACTTTTATATCTATGCATACATATTTTATTTTGCAAGTACAGCAAGTGAGGCTGGTTTCCTAGGTGTTTTAGTATCTTAAAATTTCCTTTAAATAAACAGTCAAGAATTCTTTAAAAGAGAATAATTTAAATAAAAGTATTATGTAAAGACAGGAGTACTTTGAAATGACTAACATGATAAGGGTGGTATGCAAAAAGCTGAAGGGTAGAGAACAGCAGGCTAGAAAAAATTTTTTGCTTCTTTACTCCTCTTATCCAATCAGTAATGAATGAATTCATTTATTTATTCATTAAATATATACATATTCATGAGCGTCTTTTAAGAACGGCGTTCCAAGTAAGAGCACACCGGGTTAGCAATAATGAATGTGAAACAGTCCCTGACCTGGAAATCTTCAGAGTCTGTGAGAGCAGACGAATACAAGTTTAAAATGGTAATGCACCAGGCTTAGACCTCGGAGAGGGATGCGTGCAAGCCAGTTTCTACCTTTGGAGGCTCCAGTTTCTCCTCAAATTCTTCCTCCTCACAAGTTTCCTAAACCATCAACTTAAAACGCAGCTCTAACCAGGGCACTCCTTCTCTTTCAACTGGTACTCTACCAAAGAAGGTCCCAAGAAAAGAGCATCCACCCTAGCTTTTTGTAAATAAAGTTTTGTTGGTAGTTTTACTGAAATATGGCCACGCCCCATTATTGAAGCAACTTCTATGGCAGCTTTCATGCTTTCTTCAGCAGTTAGGATAGAGACTGCAGGAAAACCAAAAATAGTTACTATTTAGTCCTTCAGTAACACTAAAATTGTCATCTTAAAATCCTTCTTTAGGATCCTCATTTTGATCAGCTGAAACCCAAACTTCACGATAGAGTACATGCAAACTTTCCAACACCATCCCCTAACATCTTCCTGAATATACCTAACAGGTCATCCATATTCTTAAAAGGATGACTTTTCAGGGCCCCTGGGTGGCTCAGTGGGTTAAAGCCTCTGCCTTCAGCTCAGGTCGTGATCTCAGGGTCCTGGGATCAAGCCCAGAATTGGGCTTTCTGCTCAGCGGGGAGCCTGCTTCCTCTCTCTCTCTGCCTGCCTCTCTGCCTACTTGTGATCTTTGTCAAATAAATAAATAAAATATTTAAAAAAAATTATGACTTTTCAAGATTTTTGCCCTAGGAAGTGACATTCTTTAGCTAAAGACTCTCTCCTTCCTTCTCTATGTGGACAATTCCTTCCCAGACCTTAAAATCTAAATTTCCTCAGAAGCCCTCCTTAACTTTCCAAGGAAAATTGTGATTTCTCTATTTTTGCTCTCTCAACACGTTCAGTGACCCAAATAAGACCTTGTGGGATATTCTGATTATTCCTAAATAACTTCATTGCTTTTGTTATAATGTTTTATTCCTTAGAATAAAAAAAAATGCAAGCAAATATAGAATAAATAAAACCCTGTTATCTCAAATAACACAAATATAGTACTTCCAAAAATAATCACTGTCAATAGCTAGTTAATATCATTTCAGCCATCTCTCCATGCATATTTATAGAAACAAGGGTAAATAGGAAGATTTTACCAAAACTGCACATTTATGAGGCACCTGGGTGGCTCAGTCAGTGAAGCCTCAGACTCTTGATTTCAGTTCAGGTCATGATCTCAGAGTCACGAGACTGATCCCTGAGTCAGCCCTGCCCTGCTCTCTCTCTCAGTCTCTGAAAAAAAAAAAAAAAAAAAAAAAAAGGCACATTTATGACCTAATCATATTCTAATAAAAAGTTTACCTTAACCTTGCATATATTTAGTAGAATGTAAAGAAATTCATGAAACTGAAAGGTTAAATTTCATAAAGGTTTTGTGTGTTTGTGTGATAAGCATTTACAATTCTTAAAATATCACACTCCTGTTTTACCTTATATATATATATGGTAAATATATATCTATATATATATATAATTATAAGGTAAATATATATATAATATATAATATTTTTAGATTTTTTAAACATTTATATTTTAAAAGTTAATGTGCATAAAGTGAAACTGAAAAACACAAGAAGCAAAGAACAAAGTCATCCATAATCATTAGCAGTTTATGTTTAACTTCTTTTAAAAGATTTTATTTATTCCAGGGGCACCTGGGTGGCTCAGTGCCTTAAGCCTCTGCCTTCGGCTCAGGTCATGATCTCAGGGTTCCGGGATCAAGCTCCGCAGCAGGTTCTCTGCTCAGCAGGGAGCCTGCTTCCCCCTCTCTCTCTGCCTGCCTCTTTGCCTACTTGTGATCTCTCTCTCTCTGTCAAATAAATAAATAAAATCTTTAAAATAAATATTTTATTTATTCCTTTATTTGACAGAGAGAGAGAGCATGAGAGGGAAGAGGGTCAGAGGGAGAGAGAGAATCTCCAGCAGACCGCGGCTGAGCACGGAGTCCAATGTGGGGTTTGATCTCATAACCATGAGATCCTGACCCAAGCTGAGAGTCAGATGCCCAACCCACCAAGCCACCAGGCACTCCTGTTTAACATTTACACTTATGTTTAACATCTATATATAGAGAGAGATGTTTAATATATATATATATATATATATATATATATACACACACATATATATATAATTTAATATCCATCTATATGAAAATATATATATTATAAATATTATAAAATATATATCTCTTAAACTAGTATGTATATGGTTATTTATATATATAGTTATACATATTCAAATACATATACTTATATTGTTATGAGCTGAATTGTGTCACTTCAAAATTCATATATTGAAACCCTAACCCACAGCATGCGACTATATTTGGAAAGAGGCCTTTAAAGAGGTGATTAAGTTAAAATGAGACCTTTAAGGAAAACCCTAATCCAAGCTGACTGGTATCCTGGAGATCAATAAATAAATAAACCCAAATATCTGGAAGCAGATATTTGAACGCACAAAGAAATGCCAGGAGTATGAGGGCACAGAGGAAATGCAATGTGAAGACACAGCCAGGAGGTGGCCATCTGCAGGCCAAAAAGAGAGGCCTCAGAAGTAATCAAACCTGCTAACACTTCGATCTTGAATTTCCAGTCTCCAGAATGATGGGAAAATACATTTCTGTTGTTTTAGCCAGCCAGGTTGTGATGTTTTGTTATGGAAACCCTAGCCAAGTAATATGGTATTTTACTGCATTTACTGCAAATTTCTCCTGCCTCTTAGAATAAGAAAATCTCCTGGATTCTATCACTTATATTATTTTTATACTGTTAAGGTCTAAACAATTTACATGCCTATGTATTTACATAAACTATTTACATGCATATCCAAAATTCTCACTTTGTTTATATAGGGTTTTAGGTTCAGATTAATTTGATCTTGCCATCAGTCATTTTGACCACATGGTCTTCTTTTGAGAGTTCTTCATGGTGATATGTCTCCGGTTTGACCAGATTTGTCATCAAGTATTTTTCAAAAAGGGGTAACAAGTGCTATATTCCCTGAATTTTTTTTAATAATTTAAAAATATATATCTTATTTATTTATTTATTTGAAAGAGGTGGGGAGGGTATGGAGAGGAGTGGAGAGAGAGAGACAAGTGGACTGCACCGAGCACAGAGCCTGACGTGGGGCTCCATCCCACAATCCTGAGATCACCACCTGAGCAGAAGAAATCAAGAGTCAGACACTGAACCATATGAGCCACCCAGGTGCCCCCAAACCCTGCCAAATTTGTTCTGAATGAAGTTGTCTGTTTCTTTTGTACTTAAAAAAAAATTACAGAGTTGCAAAAATACTACAGAGCTGTAATTTCTTTCCTTTATTTTCTGTACTTGGTCTATTAGCCTTTAGCATCAAATCGTTGAAGAGCTAAAGGTCAGCCAGCTGATGTGACCATGTAGGTTATTTGATCATTCTGTATGTTGCTCTGTCCTCTGGGACACACGGATGCCTTGCAATCTGTAGATTAACATATTTATTTATTTATTTATTTATTTATTTAATTCTACAGGCAGATACTTGTTGTTGTTCTAGGCAGTGTCATGTCGTGAGTCAGAGAATACACTCTAAAACTAGGATACTTACTCAACATGAGACCTAAGAAAACCACTTAATCCTCCTAGACCTCAGTTTCCCGTATTTGTCAAATAAGGATTGTATTAGTATCTACTTTATAGGGTTGTTGTGAAAATTATATGAATTAGTAAATGTAAAATAATGCTAAATAATATTATTATAAGGATTTATGAGTTAATCTTTGCTTAACTTCTCTGTGAAGTTTTCACTAATATTTAACATCATTATTTTTCCACTTCATTTTGTGTCATTTCCTTAAACCTACTCAATGTTTCTAGTTGTGTTCATTCTTCTAATAAATATCCCCTAATTAGAAGTTCTGTGTTGGGATCTAGTATTATTTCTCCTTTTCCTCCCATTCAGCTCAGATTTACTTCTGTCATTGCATCCTGGCTAATAGATTAGGAGTTAGAAACTTATTCTGCCAAGGTAGAGATAGCAAATAATTTACACTTTTGGGGATACATATAGTCTCTATTTCATATTTGTCTTAGTCTGTTCAGGGTGCTATAACAAAATGCCATAGACAGAGTAACTTATAAACAAGAGAAATTTATTTCTTTCAGTTCTAGAGGCTGGAAGTTTGAAGTCAGTACCAGTGTGGTAGTACCACTGTGGTCAGGTGAGGGACAACTTCCAGGTCCCAGATTTCTTGTATCCTCATCTGACAGAAGTAACTTGGGAGCTCTGTGGGGTCTCCTTCTTAAGGGCATTAATCCCATTCCTGAGTACTCCATCCTCACAATCTAAGTGCCTTCCAAAAGCCCCCACTTCCTTTTTTTTTTTTTTAATTTCTTTTCAGCATAACAGTGTTCATTGTTTTTGCACCACACCCAGTGCTCCATGCAATCCGTGCCCTCTCCAATACCCACCACCTGGTTCCCCCAACCTCCCACCCCCCGCCCCTTCAAAACCCTCAGATTGTTTTTCAGAGTCCATAGTCTCTCATGGTTCACCTCCCCTTCCAATTTCCCTCAACTCCCTTCTCCTAACTCCCCATGTCCTCCATGCTATTTGTTATGCTCCACAAATAAGTGAAACCACATGATAATTGATTCTCTCTGCTTGACTTATTTCACTCAGCATAATCTCTTCCAGTCCCATCCATGTTGATACAAAAGTTGGGTATTCATCCTTTCTGATGGAGGCATAATACTCCATAGTGTATATGGACCACATCTTCCTTATCCATCCGTCCATTGAAGGGCATCTTGGTTCTTTCCACAGTTTGGCGACCGTGGCCATTAAGCCCCCACTTCCTAACACCATCATATTGGGGGATTAGAGTTTCCACATATGAATGGGGGGGAATCACAAATATTTAGACTATGGAAATATTTTTTTTAATTACTTAAACATATAAAAACCATTATTAACTTAAGAGTTCTGTGTAAACATGTGGGTAGACCAGATAGGCCATAGTTTACCCACCCTTGGGGGTATTAACCAATAAGGAAGTAGGGTATCTGTGTGTGTGTGTGTGTGTGCGTGTGTGTGTGTGTGTGTGCCTCCCCCTCCAAAGCACCCCTCCTCACAGATCTCTGCAATAAGATTGGGTTTCATTTACAATATTCTCCATTTCTCACTTGTTCTTGTAATATTCCTATATCTCATTAATCTAATCCAAGGGAGCACTGGGCGGGCCTCTAAGGACTGTGACACTTCTTTGGAAAGAAAGCAGTATCCTGCCCGAAGCCTGAGGAGGTTAATATCAGTTAGCAATAGATTTCCATATTGTTTCCACAGGTTTCCATATTGGGCACATATTCTTCATAAGTTTTAGTTTGGGGTGGTATTCATTTCCTTTTATTGAGGTCAGAGTTTTCAATTTTTGTCTTGTTGGTAGTCAATTCTGAAAGAGATGAAAGAAGTAATTATTTTTTCAGTCTGCCACCTTAAATCCAAAGAAGTATGGCTACATCCTTTCAAGTCTACTTCTAATCCAAGGTCACATGGTTCTTGAGTCTAGAAAACAGGAGATCTGGCCTCTGAATGCTCAATAAACTTTCACTGAATGAAATAATGCACAAATCCTCATCACTTCAGAAATGCAGAAGCTGAGTTCAATATGTGTATGTGGAGTCTGTTCCAGAACATACCAGTTGTCCATTTGACCTTTTACATCTCAGGGAGCTATTGAATGAAACTGGTTCTTGCATATATATTCCCAGTGGAATCCTCTCATGCCATTCCCCCAAAAAAGTTTGCTTCCTTCCTATGTTGCTAGGCTTTGGATATCTAGCAGCATGACAAATGAAAGAGAAGAAATTAGGTCTCCAAAAAATACATGAAGGCTTTAGAGAGATCAAAGAAGGGTTGCGGTTTTCGAAGTAGGTCATGGCACTTTGGGAACATATAGGTGCTGTGGCTTGACTCACAAATGTCCCTGCCCTGTGGGGATGTGGGAAGACTGGTTTCTGACTCAGCTTTGAAACTTGTTATGTTCTAAATGCTTCTCAAAAGTAATAGTCCACTGAAATTAAGGTTGTACACTAGAAAAGTATTTGGACCCTGTGAAATAAACAAGAATTTAGAATTACAGGCTAGTAGCTGAGGCTTAATGAGACAGTTTTAGTATGTTACACAAATTTCAGGATACCACTAGAATGGGGGTGGGGGAGAGAAAGACCACTCTCTCAAGAGAGAAAATTACTCTTTTTTGACTGAAAAAAAAGGCAGAAACTATCTCTTACAGACAAAAGTTATCAATGTATTGAGTAATTACTGTTTCCTTCTCAGTCTTTCTGTGTGTGTGTATGTATATATACATATACATATACATCTCTATAAAAAGAGAGGTAGATATATCTATCTACCTACCTATCTGAAGATATATATATATATGTATACACACACACACACACACACACACACACACACACATATATATGTGTATGTATATACATATATATATATATATATCTTCAGATAGGTAGGTAGATAGATATATCTACCTCTCTTTTTCTTCTGTGTGTGTGTGCCTGAGTGCCTCAAATATAACTTATTTATCATTGTAAACTCAACAGTTAGCCCATTAACTGACAAGTGTTTTTATTTTGTTTAGGGCATTCAAAATATTTGGAGAAGTCATAAATTAGTGAACACATAACTGTCAGAGAGAGAAAAATGTCAATAGCCTAGAGAGAGAAACTTGGAGGGACAGAGAGCTTCACTAAGTTGCTTGGTAGTAGACAGAATGCTCACGTGAGAATATTACAGAAATACATCTGTGAGGACTGTTACAACCCAGTATTCCTTGAGCCTGTGAATCTGAAGCAGTGCCATGAGAAAGACTGACTAGTGTCAGGTTCATGGCTGAAAGAGATGTCTAATAGATGTGTTGTTGTAAATTGTCCATTTAGTGATTGTTTGGGATTTTGCTTGTTTGTTTGTTTTATAATTATAGCTAAATTTTTAAATCTGCTAAATTCTGGCAGTTAGAAAGAGACAGGAGATACACATCCCCTTCCTAACAACCTGACAACAGTGCAATGTGTTACAATAGAAACCAATTTCAGGGGTGTCTGGGTGGCTCAGTTGGTTAAGCATCTGCCTTCGGCTCAGGTCATGATCTCGAGGTCCTGGGATGGAGGCCCCCATCAGTCTGCTGGAGTCTGCTTCTCCTGTTCCTTCTGCTTCTCTCCCCTGTTTGTGCTCATTCTTTCCCTCTCTCTCAAAATAAGTAAATAAAAAAAATCTTAAAAAAAAAAAAAAGAACCAACTTCAGGCCAACTGACAGTCACTTTGTGAAAAAGAAAAACAAATCAAAACAAAACAAATAAAAAAACCCTGAACAACAAAAACAAAAACAAAACAAACAAAAAGTGCTCCAAGATTAATGCACCAGCAATTTGAAAGAGGATTAAACTGTCTCACCCTCTCTCTGGTCAGATCAAGCAATAGAGGCCTTCAATATGCAG
Organism: Enhydra lutris kenyoni; assembly: GCF_002288905.1. Classification (NCBI taxonomy): domain Eukaryota; kingdom Metazoa; phylum Chordata; class Mammalia; order Carnivora; family Mustelidae; genus Enhydra; species Enhydra lutris. The sequence goes on from NW_019154105.1 coordinate 61,573,775, forward strand.
AAAGGTCGAGGTAGCTCTCTGTCTAGATGTTCTGAAGATGACTGCTCATGAGGGGGCTGGTTGGCCTGATTTTTATCCCCTACATTTGCAAGGTGTTCTAGTTCTGAAGCCTGTCTAGTCAGCTTTATGTGTTGAACACTACTCACTTCACCAATGAAAAATGATTTTTAACAGGACTTATGCTAATTAATGGATCCTCATATAAATTTTGATAATGATATCTGAAGCACTTGTGAATTTCTACTTTGGGCTGTTGGTTCCTGATCCAGTGCTTTTAAAGCAATTTAACTGCTGCTAAATATAGATTAAAGGTAATTTGTATATAGGTATATACACTACATTGTTTATACTCAGGTGTTGTAAAGCAGATCCTGGCACAAGTAATGTACATAAAATTTCCAGGTGGCTGAAAACAGCTCAAACTGAAACAAAACCCTGAATTAGATTTAATGTGATCTAGTCATCATTAATTCCATTTATTCATTCATTCATTTAATAGAAATCAATTATGTGCCAAAGCAAAAACCAATACATCCATTGTAGTGACTCTTTAGCTCTCTGAATACAAAGTGTTGACAGCACCATCCTTTAAAGTTATGCTTCAGGGTTTTGATAAACACATTTTTATAGAAAAAAAAAGAGGAATTGATTTTTAATTCAAGTAAGTATGTCCCTAGGGCCCTAAGAAAATTCTTCTGGTCGCTAAACACAATTTAGTCACCACTACTTATTGGCTGCAGGATACAGATCTAGAGGACATAAATGTGCATTGGATTACTAGCCTTTTAAAGTAGACTTATTGTATGATAGAGACATTAAGGTGAAGAAAGACCTATCCTGTTGTTGGGTGATGGTTGTCTCTGGGTGTCTCCCATTTCTGAACACCTTCTGAGCGAAGGCAAAAACAGCATTTTTTGTTCCAGAATATCCTTTCAAGGATATTCGTATAAAAAATACTTGGAAGAGAGATGGTGTCTCTATCTGGAGCACATTTGTGTACTGGCCAGGATAATAAAGAGAGTGTCTTTTCTATGGCAAGGATTATTTTCTAGCAGCTTCCTTACATATAACTGGGGTTTCCTGGTCCCAGAGTTTCCTTTCTAGAACAGACCCTACTGCATAACCAGGCAGTGTGTTCCCTTCATTGTATCACTGCTTGGGGACAGTGGCCAGGGAGGCTGGGGTACAAATATTACTCTAACTACTGATACTGTTGTCAGCAATGCACCATCTTTTGTCTTTGGCCCATGAATTGTGTATCTTCCATATGTTTCCACAAAACAGTAGCAGGCCAACATGTTAGTGTGCAAGACTTGTAAAACCTCAGATCTTTCAGAATTCTTAGCATAGTCTTTACCCACAACTACATCAAATAAAGGAAAGAGTAGAGAGTATCCACACTTCTACTTTCTAGTTACCAAAGATGATTGATGTGAAACTGGCACAAAATAAAATGTATAAAATGACTTCCAAGTTCACTGAAAGCTCAACATCCCTTTTATTGCATCCTTATTTACCATGGAACAGTATAAAGACCATAACAGGACTGAGAATGCAATAGCCATGACTTCTAATATGGATTCTGACACTCACTGGCCAGTTGGCCTTGGTTACAAAACTGGCTTCTTGAGGGCCTAATTTTTTCTTCCCTAAAATGGATAAAAATTACAACTACCTCATAGGACTTCTGTTAAATTAAATCATCATGTGTGTAAATGCATAGCATAAAGCCTAGCACATACATGGTAATTGTTAATATCCCTTAATATTAATGACTTCCCAAATTTTTGGCAACTCGCTTTTGAAATCTTCTTATTATGAGAAGACATATTATACTTTCATACATATATAAAATACAGTTCAACGATATAGTAAACTCTGATGATCTATTCAGCGTCCATTCCCCTGTTCTTCTCCTTTCAACAGACCCCTGTTTTGTTCAAAGAATTAACCACTTGTAGTTCCAGAGGTGGGTCCCAGTTAGTCTAAACCAAGATGTACACCATATTCCTCAGTGAACATTTACTGATCTAAGAGTGGACATATAACCTAAGATAATGCCATCAAACTGAGGGGAAGAATTTCTATGGAAAGAAATAGAAATGGAAAAAATGGAAAGAAAATGTTATGGGTTCAATTTTGTCCCCTTCCACCCACCATGATGATATGTTGAAGTCCTAAGTCCAGCACTTTAGAACATGACTTTATTTGGAAATCTGGTTCCTACCGATGGAATTAGTTAAGATGTCATCGTACTGGAACACGTTGGTCCCCAATCCAACATGACTGATGTCTTTGTAAGAAAACATCCGGGTGAAGATAGATACACAGGGGAGCACCATGTGACCCTGAAGATAGAGACTGGTGTTACATGGCTGCAAGTCAGCTAACACCGAAGATTTCTGTCAACGTCTAGAAGAAATATACAAGGAAAGGTTTCCCTATAGAGCTCAGAGGGAGCATGACCCTGTTGATGTCTTTGACACTTCTAACTTCCAGAATTCTGAGACAATAATGTTTGTTTTTAAAGCCACCTAGTTTGCAGTACTTTGTTATGGCAAGTTTAAGACACATACATAAAGCTTTTCTCTTTTTCTTGGAGAACATAAATGACAGCTATCTTATACCCATGAAGACAGCAAACCTGAGGACCAAGCTGACATAAGAGGAAGAAGAAAACCCAAAGAATTATGATAGATTCCTGGCCTTTCAAAACTGGAATCTCTCCAAAAATCTGTTTTGTCTCTGAAATGATATACTTCCTCAATGGACAAGCCAGTTTGAGTGATATTTTTCTGATAGTTTCAACAGAAAACACATTTACCCACATATATATTCATGTGGTGATTATACACACACACACACACACACACACACACACACACATACACACATTCCACTCATACATACCCCACAAGTCCTAGACCTTGATTTATTAATCATTTATGATTGCATGCATACTATTCATGGTGTTCTCTGTTTTATATAAGAAAATAGAGAAACGTTAGTTGTTTTCCAGCTAAACTTGAATTCCTTGAGGATCAGCGTTAGGTTTTATATTATGTAATATGCAGAGCTGGAATATGGTTTATACTCTACAAACACTGATTCTGTTTTAGCACCTAACACTCCACTTTTTAATTATTCAATAAGTTATGGTATCCCCTTCTTCTGCTCTTGAAGCCAGGAATATGTCTTGCTCCCGTATTGGTAACACTAAGCTCACAGTTATTTAAGAAAATATTTAAGAAGTATTTAAGTGCAGATGAAATGAAGGAAGAATTGTTGCCTTTCCTTTAGGACACCTTGAAATATTATTATTAACCAGATCTCTTCTCATTTTCTTCTGCCTAGCCTTCCTCCTTCAGTCTGTCACCCATAAGGACACAGAAACAGCAATGCCATGTTCCATTTATCCCTGTACTTTCATGCCTCAAAGCTGCCAGGTAGAATCAGGATTGGTATAAGGATCAGAACTTTATCCTCTGTTATTATTAATAGCATTTATGGCAAAAAATAGAATTTTCCCATGGGGGAAGAAACAACCTCCCCCTTCCTGATTTTGACAAATGCTCAGTTATGGATATACTAGTGATAAAGCTGCAAACTTTCTTGTGCCCTTCAGGGTCAAATGTAGTTTATGGTGCATTGCCCTAAAGCACACCAACCCTTTGTGATCTGAACCATTTAGATATTCCCACTTTTCTTGTTTCTTCTGGTTCTGTTGTCCTAGTTTACCTGGCACTTTCCTGGTTTTAGGAAACTGAAAACTACATGCCCCAGGAAACCCACGGACCCAGGCAAATTGGGACTGCTTTTCTGTTATTCTACTTTCCTCTACTTCACCATGGGCTGCAGGAGAGAACAGAGGTAACATTCATTTAATGATTGGTGTTGTTTAAGTAAATGGATCCATTAATGACTGAATAAGGCAGCATGGCGTAGAAGAATTTGGGAGTCAGGAAGGTGTGGACAGAAATCCCAGATCAGCCATGTGTTACTCTATGGAACCTGGTTCTAATGTTTTACCTCTCTGAGCCTCAGTCCCATCATGAGCAAGAGGTTGGAAAGAAAGTGGTGATGAGTAATATCACTGATTTGCAGTGGGAATAAGACCAGATGATCAGCTCCTCAGTAGGTTTTAAATCCTTGCATGAGGGGCTGAGCTGTGTTAATTATGCCAAACTCAGGCTGCTATAACAAGCATATCATAGGTTGGATGACTTATACCACAAAGCATTTATTTGTTACAGTTCTGGAGACTAAGAAGTCCAAACTCAAGGTGCCAGCTAATTTGACTCCTCATGAGGACCCTTATCCTGGTTTGCAGAAGCCCATATTCTTGCCACATACTCACATGGTGGAGAGACTAATCATCTCTCTATTGTGTCTTTTTATAAGGACACTAATTCTTTTTAGGGAGGCTCCACCCTCATGACCTAATCACTTCCCAAAGGCTCCACCCCCAGATGTCATCATATTGAGGAATAGGACTTCAACATATGAGTTTTAGTGGGGGGACACAACTTTCAGTATCCAATAAATGTTTGGATAATGAACATAATACATGCAAAATGCCTAAAGCATGAATGTTTTCTAAATGACTGTTATTGTTAATGTTGTTATTATTGTCATTAAAGTGAATGAAAAGTATGTGTCATGAGCTTCCCTAGTGTACAAGTTGCTATGATCAGGCTTGGGAGGGATGAGCCTGGGGAAAATCGGTTATATTCTGATTATAGGGTAGAAGTGCTACACTTCTAAGGATAAGGCAGAGCACAATATGTTAACTTCCACCTAAAGCATAGAATTCCATGAGTGCAGTATATTTTCAAAGAGAAAAAGATGAATTAATTGAAAAAATAACCAAGAACAATATGAAGTCTTGACTGGTACAATGAGATGGTTGCACTGAAAAGCTAGAAGGGTCATAGGTCATGAGTCCCTATTCCAGATGTACCAGTACTTGTTGAGTGGTTTCCCAGGATGGACCCCCAGCCTCAATTTTATTATTTTTTTTTCAATTTTCTTATTTTTAAAACTGGGGTGCTTAAGGGCACCTAGGTGGCTCAGTCGGTTAAGCTGCCAACTCTTGATTTCAGCTCAGGTCATGATCTTGGGCTCCTGAGATCAAGCCCTGTGTTGGGCTCCATGCTCTGTGTGCAGTCTGCTTCTCTTTCTCCCTGGATAATACTCCAGAGTTCTCCATGGTTCTCCAAGGAGCCATGGTTCCTTCTCCTTCTCCTCACCCTCCTCTTGTATCCTGACCACTCATTCCACATAAATTTATTAAGCATCATCCACACCCAGGGCTGAGTGCTGAGATCAGTGGAAAGCAACACTGGGTGTGAGTTTTGTCTTCACAGAACTTAAGTCGTGAAGTGGATCCTTACCAGATAATCATCCAGACAAGTGTGACAGAGCAAATGCTACTAGAAAAGTGCGCTGTTTCTGAAGACCTGTTTCCAGTGGGTTCTGACCTAGCCCAAGAGTTCAAATAAGATTTCCAAGCAAACAGCGCTTGGGCTGAGCCCCTAGACATGAACAAGAATGAGGTCAATGCAAAGGGGACAGAGGAGGTTTCTGGCCCAAAGGAGAGCCCTTGGAAAGGACTCAAGAGAGGCAGAATGGAGAGCACAGGAACCTCAAAGGATTCCATACAGCTGTAACTAGAGAAGGTATGAAGGAGGCTAACATGGACATACATCAGCATGAGAACGAGAACCTTGAGGATTACCTCAAGGAACTTTGGCACTTACCCTGCAATGCTGGTTAGGCAACAAAGGGTTTTGAGCAGAGGGGGCTATACAATTAGGTTTACAGATTAGAAGTTAACTCAGGCATTGAATTGATTCAATCCTTAGGTATTGAATTGATTAGCAAAGCAAGGGACCCAGGTAGATAGTAGTCAACCAGTTAAGGGATTATTGTCAGAGTTGGTTGGACTGAAAAGGGATGATAAAATGGAGAAGAGTGGATGGAATGGAGAGAAATTTGAGAAATCTTATCAGAGTGAATTTAGACAGACATGTGCCTTGCAAGACTACGTGGGGTTTGAAGGCTGCGTAGGGTCCCCATTGCATACAGGAAAGAATCAATCAGTCTCACGGGTCAGATCACATCACATCACCGTATTTGTAGGTCAAGAAAATGGTTGAACATTCACCATTTCATAGGGTTCCCTTTGTCTTGACAGGTCTACTTTGCTCAACAACCATGGTGATTTAATCCAAGTGGAACAAAATGTGGATATAGGTGGGACATGCCCTCTTTCTCTTTTAATATGAACAGAGGGATTTTTCTTGCCATAGAATCGTAGGCCTCTAGAGACACAATGGGCCATCAGAAAACCTGATTCAACTCCTCTGTTTTACAGATCATCAAGTTTCAGAAAGGTTAAGAGACCCAAAAACTAAAAAAATAAAATAATATGGTATGACATAAACTATGAAATAAAACAAAGCAGACATCCATCAGCAGGAGCTAATGCTCAAACCAGGAATACTGGAGAAAGTCTCGGTTAAAAGACAACCAAAAAGCACACCCTGGTGCCTCGGAAGAGTGCTTGGCAGAACTTAGAATGGTTAGGACAAAGTTACATGTCTTTCCCAGTCACCAGAAGCAGAGCACTTAGGAGCGTCAGAGGGATTCCAGGCCTGCGGTGGGAATGACAGCTCCTAACAGGTGTTTTCAGCTTTTGTTAGTTCGTTCTTAGTTTTGTGACAGAGCATGTGGCAATAGCACTTTCATTTCAGAGCACCGTGACCACCCATCCATTCAAATAAATTAACGTGCCATCTCTACTGACCCATTTGTCAGAAATGCCTATGACCTTTCTACTGAAAAGTACATATCAAGAGTGTCATTTGGCCTCACACTGACAAGCCCGGAGTGGTGGTTATCTTTTCTTTTCCTTCTTGCTATTTGTCATAATAATACCAATTGAGCTATACCTGCCATTCTGAAACACAGACTTCTTTCTGAGAAGAGGAAGGATACTCAGAGTGGGTATTTCCAACCCTTCAAGCAATTGTTCTTAAGGCCAGACCCTGGGGAGAGAGGAGAAATGAAATTTATTGAGCATTTATTTTGCACTCAATTTGGAACATAGGTAATTGCATGCAACACCTGTAACCTCCTTTAAGTGACTGAACCTCAAAGCAATTAAAATGCCCAGTCTCAAAGGGCTGAAATATTAGCCAAGACACCAACGCAGCTCCATCAAGCACAGGGAATAGTCCCTTTTCCTTCTACTTTGTTGCCAGAAAGAATCTAGCTAACATCCTTCCCTGGAGATCAGTTACTTCGCTCTGAGAATTTACTCTTTTTATAATCCTTGAGACTTAGCCACGATACATGTACATTTGTGGAGACTCTGGTTAGTTTTCTTGGAGGACACTAAATCAAAAAGAGGGAGAGAGAGAGAGAGAGAGAGAGAGAGAGAGAGAGAAGGCATCATTCATTTAAATAATTTACCAGAAGCTAAAATTTCTGTCCTAACAAAGCATGCCATTTTGGTATCAGGCCAATGCTATTCCGAGTGGGCTGGTTGCAGTGAACTTGTAAACACAACAAAGAAAGAGCATCAACACAAGTCCTCCGCTAAATTATCCTGTATTGACACTGGAACATCCAGGCTATGAAATATGCAAGAGATGCAAGGTGGAATCAAAGTGCACTCCTTAATTTGCACCACACTAACTGAACAGTAAAATGTGATTTAATTTACTATATAATTTGCTTGTTCAACAAAGCTGAAAGATAACTCACTTAGTGCCACTTTGCTTATAAGTAAGCCGGTAACTGGCGGTGTTCTTTCAGCGAGTGGCTTTGTCGTGCGTGCCAGAGAAAGCCGTTTGAGTGGAAAATACACAAAATTAAGGGTCTGCTGCTATAGTATTTGCAATGCACTCCTTTTGTCCTCATCAAGTTTATTTCTGCACAGAGGCAATAATGGCCCTTTGTTTTTCGAACTCGATGAAGTCACTATGTCTTGCTCTGTGGCACACAGATAGGGAAAACTGCATTCAGCCAAATTTAGAAACATTTGGAACTCACGACTTGTGAATTTTGAACCAAACTTGAATCTTTTAAAAGCTCATCTGTTCCACAGAGCGTGCCAGCTCGGCTAACAGCCTTTGCAGCAGGGACTATCCTCTGAGGGCTGAGCTGGGGGTCCTCCGATTCCTCCCTTCTCCCAATGTTAGGTTGGGGTGTCCCGTGACACAGGAGATTGGATGGGATGAGATGGGTACGTGACAAAGTCCTGAAACCAACACCACAGGAGGAGAAATTTCCCAAAGGTGAAATAAGGGGACTCCTTTGTGTTTGGCCAACTTTTAAAACATTGCATTCATGTCTCTTGAATCTATTTGTCCTTTGGTCCTCTAAGGCCACACCACGGTCTACCTGTATTAACCCATATCCACCACAGCCATAAAACTGGCCTCACCCCACTGGCCTCTCCCACCCACAGTCCACGCTGCCCACCCCAGTGCTCGAATCAGATTCCTTTCCTGGAATCTCTGTGTGCACTGCCCACACCTTGCTCAGAGCCCTCTCATGTATCCCGTCAACCTCTTGCATCAGGCACAGGAGCTGCTCTCTGCAGTGCACGGCCCTGGGTGAACAGAAGAATGAGGACAAGCTTTGGCTTCATGCAGGCAAGGTGTGAATTTGAAAGCTCAAGAGTTACCCCAGGGTGCCATGTGTTCTGGGAAGGGAGCTGTATGGCAGTGTTAGGGGTACAGGGAGGTGAAGAAAGATACCCAGGGTATGAATCTAAGAACAAGGTTGTTCTCAGGAAGATACTGGAGTGCAAGGTAAGCAGAGGCAGGATGGAAGTACTGTGCCAGAAGAAGGAACAGCATGGGCAACAAGTAGAAGGAGGACATGCAGGCAGGTCTAGACCTATGTTTGAGTCACAAACATGTTATGGGCTGGGTGGCTAAGCATTAGCAAGCAGGAAAGCAGTGTTGAGGATCACAGGTTACAAGTACGGTGGAAGAAAATGAAGCCAGGTGGAAAGCAGACGCCAGTTCGTGAAGGATTCACGGCAACCTGTTAATGAGTCTGACAGGATCCTGAAGACAAGTAGCCCCTTGAGCTGATGACTTCCCATTTTCCATAAAAGGCAGTCCAAAACCATTTGCCCAGCATTCAATGTTCTCCATAAGTTGTTTCCAGTTCCCTAGAAAATCTAATCTCCCACTGTTTCCCCCAAGTAAACTTCTTCCCTTGCTTAACAAACATACATGGAACATGTCACAGCCGCACTTTCTGGAGTCTGCATATTTGATTATCCCCACTGCCCTCCACCTGGAACCATCATCACAGGTGCATGGCTTCCCTATGTTTCCAGTATTAGTCATTAAATAAATATTGTGCACTTATCCAGGCATAGGGCTGGGGGTTATTCATTTAGTAAATATTTACCAAGCTTTTACAGGATAGAAACTGTCCTACTTACTGAGGTAATATTGATGAATACAATGGACAGGGCCGTTGGCCTCATTATTCAAGCATGATCTATCTGGGAGACCAGCAAATATATAAGCCATTCAGATTGAGCCCAACAGATAGTTCTACGATGGGAGAGGTACAAGTTGCTGTGGTAATGTCTGGGAGAGAGAAACCTAATTTGTACCTAAGCAGTCAAGGAAGGCTTCCTGGAGGAAATATTTGTTGAGGTGAGACCTTTAAAAAAAAAAAACAAAAAAAAAAAAAAAAAAGTAAAAAAAAAAAAAAAAAAAAAAAGGGTGGGGGAGGAAAGAGACTCCTAAGCTGAGGGAAAGCTACATGCAAGAATCAGGGGCTGGGGAGATGATGGCACACTTAAGTAATAGAACTGTTTCAGTATGGCTAAAGTATGAGGTGCAGGGAGCACAGAGAGGTTCAGGATGGCTGCAGGAAATCAGTTCACTTAGAATAATGCATACAGAGAGTGCTAGGCACTAAACGCACAATTACAGTTTTCTGAGTGTCTATATGTGTTTGGGTTGATGAAGTGTGATCGGAGAAGCTATGAAAGGAGAAGGAAGAACAGAGTGGCTGGAGATGATGCTGGCCAGGAGCGATGCAGCTCAAATCAGCCTACATGCAAAGTCTGAAAACGTCCTCACCTCACTGTGTGTTCACCAAAGAAGCCGCTTATGCAAGAACTAAGTTGGAAGGATGGCAGTCCAGCACTAAGAAAGACCTTTGTTTATGTTTTCTCTTGTAGGTTATTAGCGAAAACTCACTAGAGACTTTAAGGCAAACCTTATAGTGTACTGTTTCCATGGGGAGACAAACACTGTGTCTATCCTACCCCACATCCCTAGTCCACCTAAGCTCACCTGCAGTTGCATGGCAACTTTTTTTCTTTATGGGGACAGTTTCCCACCCAAAGGACCTGAATCTCAAAAGTTCTTAGCCTGGTTCTATTTTTTTTTTTTTTTAACAAAGTTACATGTCAAATTTATTCAGTTAAAAAACATTTTAAAAATCCATCTATACTTAGTTTGTCTAAATTTGTTTTTTTTATTTTTAATTCAAATTCAATTAATTAGCATATAGTATATGTTTCAGCGTTTCAGAGGTAGAGTGATTCATCGGTTGCATACAACACCCAGTGATCATTATATCACGTGCCCTCCTTAATGCTCATCACCCAGTTATCCCATCCTCCATCCCCCACCCCTTCAGCAACCCTCAGTTTGCTTCTTATGATTAAGTGGCTCTTATGTTTTATCTCCCTCTATGATTTCGTCTTGTTTTATTTTTCCATCCCTTCCCCTATGTTCAACTGTTTTTTTTTTCTTCTTAAATTTTACATATGGGTGAAATCATATATTAATTGTCTTTCTCAGATCGACTTATTTCATTTAGCATGATACCCTCTAGTTCCATCCAAGTAGTTACAAATTTAACCTGTGGCTTTTAGCCTGAGAGCTTTCTCTGTAACCAAGGTGATTTTCTTTAAAGCGCATGGAAGCAACTGAGAGGTAGAGGAAGGGGAAGATGATCACATACCCACGGAAAGTTCTTGACCTGTGTAAGGTGAGTTTTAGTGGATGGGCATCCCAGTGCCATGAAACTTCAGGTTCCCAGGGTTCCAGGCTCTGAGTACTGGCAGCAAAATGGAGCCCATTTGCCTATAGCAGCTGTCTGCTTATTAACCCCCACTTCCAAGTGGCTTCTTCCCTTCCCTCTGACTTCCCAATTCCCTTACTTCTGATGCCAGGGAGTACTTCCAAAATAAATCACTGGCATCTAAATTCTTGTCTTGGGGTCTGATTTTGTGGAAACCCAAACCAAGATACACAGTCTTGGATCCTGTCACAGCCCCTACCATGGACATCTCTGTGGCATTAAGTTCCTCCTGCTCTTATCAACTTCTAAGAAAACCTTCATAGTCTATAAGAATAAGGCTAGCCATGAGTACCATGTTGTGAAACTTTTCTATGTGTGTATGTGTGTGTGTGTGTGTGTGTGTGTGTGTGTGTGTGTGCATGTGTGTGGGGGGGTGTGTGTAGAGCTGTGATGTAAAGGGGATTTCTTAAATGCAGGTCATGGTCAATAGAGTTTATTATAAAACCACTGCAGAGGATGACTGCAACATGGGGACCAACTGGAGACAGTAACGATTATCCCATGGAGACATCTGAGACCAGACAATGGCAGTGACAGAGAAGCGGCAACAGATTGGAGAAATATTTAGGATGACTTGGTTACTCCTTATCACGATAGCCTTCAAGCCCCACCTCCCCTACAGAAGAATACGGTTGGCATGATGGGAATAATAGTAATGTAGTCAGAGTCATGCCAATGGCCTAATGAACCTGCTCATGATGTGCCCAGGAAATCAATTTCCTTGGAATAACCCATGCAAAGGAAAATATACAAAGAGTGCTAGGCACTAAACATGCAATTATAGCTTTCTGAGTTTAAAATTGTGTTTGGGTATGTGGTGCACAATCTCTAAAATATAATTACTGAGGAACATAGTTTAATTTGTATCAGTCACAATTTACGGCTTGTCTATGTTTATAGAAATGATTATGGTTTGAAGCTTCTTGTGCCTTCCTTGATGCAGAAAAAATGATTATCAAGCCTTTAGAGGCAGCCGCCTTCCCTGAGAATTGGCAGCAACAGGCCCTTTAATCAGGAACAAGATCCTACAGAGCCAATGCATGCAAATATGCAATCTCAGAACAACAGTTAACTTTTTCTAATGAGCACACTGGGAGGAATGGTAGCGAGCCATGGCAGAAAGTGCCCACCTAGCAGAATCTCAGTGATCAATGGTTACTGAGCATGGGATGCTGGGTTCACGCTTGCATCGAGCTGCTGCATCAGAACACAAGCCAGTTTCTGCCGTCAACGAATCATTTTAACGCTGTCAGTGATTCGAATAGGCTATCATTGGATCTGCTGCCAGCCTTTTTTCAAACACCCTCGTAAGACAGAAACTTAAAAGGCTTTCATGTTGAAGAGACAGCGGCGATTACCCATCAACACTGCCATTAACTCACTGTAGGACCTTAGGCACATCATTCAACTGCGCGGGGCTTCAGGTTTTCTCATTTCTGTAATAACGGGATTGAACAAAATGTCTTCAAAACACCCCACCAGCTCCCAAAGATGTTGACTCTATTTGAAGAGAAGCATGATAGGTCTTTGAAAAGTTATTCAGCTTAGGTATGTGCACACGTGCTCACGTGCATACACCCCCTCCCACATCCCATTCTGGTTTCAAATCACATGTGATTTTCTTTATGCATAAGAAAGAAAAAGAACTGTAGATAATAAGTCTGCGTGACCTTGCATTTAATATATCATTCAGAAACAGTCAGATTGTGGAAAATTGTCAAAAACTTTACCAGGATGAATTCCGATATAAAAGAATGGGTATCTTGGATGTCTGCATATCATGGAGGGGGCCGCCTAAAAGCAATCTGTCTGGTCAACCAACAGACTGCGCCCAGTTCTTTGGTGGGTAGTTAATGTTTTATTTTTCATAAGAGTAAAGCAATTGTGGAGAGACAGAGAGGAGAATAGCTGCTTTTAAAAAGATGCCCAGCTCTGAACATCATTATTAGGAGACATTTAGATGGTACTTCACAGGTACAAAGTGCTCCCCAATCATCTCATTACTTTCATATGAGCTAAAAGCTATTGAATTTGTCATCTTATACCCCAACGCGGGTTTGAAGGCAGCAAACACTTTCTTGCAGAATCATTGTATAAAGAGCCACTTCTCTGTGAGCCCATGAATAGGAGTTATGATTCAACCCACCACAGGAGTCTTAACTGCTCAAGGGTGGTTTGGGGAGATAGGATAGGGAATGCACTTGGAAACAGGTGGATTATGAGGCTCACTAGAAGGTGACATTTGAGCCAAGACTCGGGGGGAGAGGAATGGAGCCGTGAGGATCACTGGGGCTGATGAAGTCCAAGCAGTGTGATGGTCCAAAGCAAATCCCCAAGATGGAAAAATGCCTGGTTAGTTTGAGGAATAGGTCAATGAAGCGGGAGCAGAATAAGAGAAAAGAGCAGGAAGATAATAGGAAAGTCAGGGAACAGAGTCTTGGACATTGTTAAGGCATCAACTTTTATTGTGGAAGATGAGGAACCACTGAAGGGTTTTAAACAGTGGGTGATGTGATCTTCAAAAAACATCACTCTGGGGGCACCTGGGTGGCTCAGTGGGTTAAAGCTTCTGCCTTCAGCTCGGGTCATGATCCCAGGGTCCTGAGATCAAGCCCCGCATCAGGGTCCCTGCTCAGCAGGGAGCCTGCTTCCTCCTCTCTCTCTGCCTGCTGCTCTGCCTACTTGTGATCTCTCTCTCTCTAATAAAAGCATAGGTATCTCTTAGGGAAAAGTGGTCAGATGAATGTTTTGTTTTGTTCTTTTTTTTTTTTTAAGAGAAAAGACAGAAATTCAAGGTCAATAAACTCTTCTAGATCCATGAATACTGGTTACCTTTCCTCTTGTTTGTATTTTCTACAATGGATATTGGGGACATTATGCTAAGTGAGATAAGTCACACAAAGAAAGACAGTGACTGTGTGCTATCACTTACACGTGGAATCCAAGAAAGCCAACCTCACAGAAACGGAAGAGTAGAATGGTGGCTACCAGGGGTTGGGGTGGGGGAACTGGGAAATACTGGTTAAGGATACAAATTCACTACTGGAAGATGAATAAGTTCTAGAGATCTAACACACAGCATAGTGATCATAGACAACATTACTATATTATAAATTTCAAAGTTATTTGGAGATTAGATCTTAATTGTTATGACCACAAAAAATAAATGATAATTATGTGACATGATAGAAGTGTCAGCTAAGGCCATGAGAGTAATTACATTGCAATATATAAATGCATGAAATCAGTGTTGTACACTTTAAGCTTATAGGCTTTTACATGTCAATCATATCACAAGAGAAAAAGAAATAAATAGATATATAAATAAACTCTAGAATTGTGCAGTAAGGAGATTTATTTTTAAAAAAGCAATTTTAACTTCAGAAATTCAACAAACTAAAAGTTGATTACGAATTGCACTTAAGAGAGTCACCATATATATTTAGTGCCCAGAAACTCGGGACATTTTCATTTTCCCCTGTCCTCTCCAGCCGCATGGTCCATTCCCAAGGTAGCAGCCTAAAGACAGCACAGGAAAAGCCACATTTTTGTAGCTAGTGGAAGATGTAGTCAGCAATGCAAAAGCTGAATTTTGTCAGGGGGAAGAAACTGCAAAAGATAACAGAGGAACTAGAGCTCCTGTAGATCAGGAGTGCAGAGGTGGAGAGCTCGGGATCCATTGACATCAGCAGCAGGTGAGGAAGTTCAGGGAACTTCTGACCTTTCCAGCCCCTTATTGGAATCCTCCAATGACAATCTGTAAATCTCGGAGAATATTCTACCACCCCCACACCCCATGTACCCCATGTACAGGATTCATCACAGGTTCACTTCTTAGGCTCCTCCCACATTATTTTTGAGTCCTCCATTCACTTTGCAGGGTGCATTTTCTCACTATAAGCTCCAAACCCACATTTTTCTCTTTTCTCTAGCCTACTTTAGCTTTCCTTTCTCTAACTCAACTTTTCTCTAGCTTACTTACTAGCTTCAGAATAGAGTGTATAATGCATATAGCATACAAAGTATGTGTTAATCAAAACATGTGTCTACGTTATCAATAAGGCTCCCGGTGATTAGTAAGCTATTAGTGGTTGAATTTGGGGGGAGTCAAAAGTTATAAGTGGATTTTCAATTGCACAGGGCTTGTTGCACCTAAACCCTATGTGGTCCAAGGGTCAATTGAACTTTGGAATATTCGAACTTTGCAGTATCCGTATGAAGCAAGTCCCATCATTATCCACTTTTTACACAATGAAAATGGAACCTGGGTTTGTTAAATAAATTGCCCGAGGTCATAACTAGGAAGAGTTGAGACTGGATTTTAATTTAGGTAATATCTCAGCTTCTAGGTCCTCATTCTAAATTATCATGCTACAATGTATAAGGGAATGCTCTGGGAACATAGATAAAACATGACCCACTCTATTAGGCGATCACAGACTTCACAGACGAGCCACCATTTGAGCTGCGGATTTGGAGAATTACAACCTTACAGTCAAAAATTTTTGCACATAGTCAGCATCTGACACTAACCCAAAATTCTCAGTGCTGCTCCTTTGCCAAAGCCATCGCACATCGACTCTCAGCCTGTGAAGACCTTGCTCACTTATCTTTCTTTGCATGCACTGTTTAAGTTCTGCTTTATCTGAATACGTTCCCGAGACTCCCTAATAAGAAACTCATGACACACCCTGCCTGAATGATTCAGCCTTCCAACATCTTCTCCATTGCCTTGCTATCTCTTTTATAATTTGGTTTGTCATCTCTTACCAAATCCCTTTGGGTCAGGCACTGCTTGCAACTGGATGGAAAGAACCTTTGCTGTGAAGATGGATGTCCTGGGTTTGAATCTTAGCTCAGCTGCCTGTCAGCTGCTTAATGAACATACCCCATCTACTTGATCCCCAGTGTCTTCACCTGTGTAGAGGGAATGACAATATTCTACATATTCAATAAGAAAATATGTATGGTGTGTTATCCAGTATAGGACACACCCTGAGTCTTCACAAACCTCATTTCTTTTCTCTTCAACATTTGCCTTCCCTGGAGTATGCACAGGGCTCAGAAAGGTGGATAAAAGATTTCTCAGACATTATCACAATGATGCAGATGAGCTCAGTGTGACAAGAAAATAATGACAAAATAAACTTCCAGATGAGGGAAAAGATAGAGAGACTGTAGTATGTGTAATACTTTTTTCAGATCCTCATTGTGCAGCCTCACTAGACCCCCACGATTGCAACTGAAGGCTTGTCTGACCTTGCTGACACGCTGGGGGTGCACCCTGAGGTGTTTATCAACGGGGAATGAGAGAAACTGAAGGCTCACAAAGTATGAGACTGAATTAATTTGGAGAGGATATAGATATCGCCAACACTCCTAAAAATCAGTGTGAGCCACCAGGAGGAGTGATAAAGGCCAATCTAACTAATGGCATAAACGTTACTCTTGGCACTGATTTTAGTAGCAGTAATAGTTGTTGTATGTTGTAAACGTTTAAGAGAGTTTTTAAGACAGGTTTTGTGTCTTACTAGCTATTTGACCGTGGGCAAATTAATTCATTGCCCAGCCTCAGTTTCCTTGTCAGTAAAAAAGGAAAATACAGCAGATGCCATTAATGACCACCACCCCACCCCCCGCCCCGCTCCTGCCACTTCGGCTCAGATTTTGCTTTTCACAAAGACCTACAGAGGCCACCACCACAAGTCCTGTCTGGGTCTTTTTCCTGGGCGAGGGGGTCCCTGGGCACAAGGCAGAGCAAACCCTGAGTACAGGAGAGCGACTGTCTCTGGCAGCCTCCTAGCCCAGCAATGGCTGGAGAAGGTCAGATAAGTCCATTCATGATCACCCCTTGGTTGAGATAACTCTGAAGCAATTTATACTGTATCCCAGAATTCTCCAACTGCATTCTCTAGCTCCCCACAGGATTTACTTGCTTGATCACATACCATTTATTACTGCTTTCCTCTCCTTGCCTCACTTCCCCTCCCCCTTACTGGTACTTCCTGGGATTAACTTTTGAGCAGACTTAGGGTTTGCTTCTGGGTAAATGGGGACTGAAAACTTTTGTTAAAGACAAAACAAAACAAAGCAAAAAAAAAAACAAAAAAAATCACACCCATGATAAGTACTCAAAAATGGCAGACTAGTACTCATTAATTCATATCTAATGAGACAGATAACTCCAAGTCATTGTATATCATTTGTAAAAGAAAAATGGTGTAGAAAATACTTGTTCATAAGTCCTCCATGAGAAGATCACCCGTGGACATGCTTTTTATACATACAAATAATGTATCTTTTTTTTTTTACCATCAAATTACATGCATCCTTCCCTTGACAGTCTGTCCTGAGTGATTTCTTAATATTGTGTAATATTTTAAGACAGCATTTTAATTGCTGTGAAGCATTTTGTCATCTACAGGTATCATATTTTATTAATAGCATGCTGTTTTGTTGGATGTGTAGATTCTTCCCGCTTCCTAATTCTTTCATGGAACTTCTTTTATAAAAGTCCTGCATGCATATTATTATTTTAAGATAAGTTCCTAACTATTTAATAATGAATCTCTCAGTTTCTTGCAACGGGTTCTTCCAAAGAAATAAGACTTGACACCTTAAGGCATCCATCATATGAGGTGAATTAACCTCTCTCTCACACACATAGATGAGTGTTAACCGTGGAGAAGCTTTGGAAGAAAGCGAGGAAGAGGATTCCCAGTGGAGAAAAGCTTGTTAGAAGAATTTCAGATTTAAACTAATTATTTTAAAAGTCTGTTGATGCTGGAGTTCCTAGATGGAGCCATTTCAAGAATTTTGTTAACAGAATTTTTGGAAGTAATTAACAGAATTTTTGTCATTTTTAAATCTAAAAAAATAAGAGAAGAGGATGGGTCAGTAGTTGCTGGGCTTTAGAGAGGGGGCACAGTGTAGAGACATGAGGGATCACAAAAGGGAGTTTTCCAGGTGATAGAACTCTTCTGAATTCTGACTTAAGTGTTGGTTAAACAAATCTGTAAATGTGTTAAAATCCATTAGCCATACATCAAACTAAGGCAACTTTGCTGTATGAAATTTTTTAAAAGAGGGAAAATAGGATATGTGGAATGATAAATGAAAAGAAGAAGAAATCCTGGAAGGGGTTTATGCAGAAAGATAAAGGCACATGTTTTGCTGAAAGTTTAATGCTATAATTTAGACCATGATACATTTCAGATCTCCCACCTGACTCCTCAGATTTAAAGCCAGTGCTGGTTTGTATCATCATTTACAACCAAATAGAAATTACAATTACTTTTATAGAAGATTTCTCTAACAAACAAACTGTCCCAGTAAAAAGATCAATCTTTTCTGCCTTGATTATTTTCAACTGAGGATTTATTTACATTTTCCATATTCATTTGTTAAACTTTTCCCATATTTATACTTAGATTAAAATTTTAGCTAAATATTAAATCATACAGATATAGTCATCAAGAATTGCATAAAGAATTTCAGCATTATGTTAAAAATATGAAAACATCAGTAGAAATTTTAATGTTACCATAATGCAACACATGATCTTGCATTTTATTTCATTTCATAAGTATAGTTAACAGAGAAGGAAAGTCAAAGGGGCCTTGGTTTGGTCCCAGAAGATTTAACCCCTTCATTGGCCTCTGCCACACTCTTGGGGAGACCCCTGGCAAGGCTGCTACAAAACCAGTGAGTCAATGTCAATGATTTTGAATTACCTTCTGAAAGCTGCATTCACATACTATAATGTGATCCCTCACTTGTTATCAAATTGTAGCTGCTAAGCCAATGATTTTCTCTCCCTGTTTACTGTATGTTTATCTCTCCATCATGGACCAAAAAGTCTTTGAAATTATTTCCAGTATCTGAGGATTTTGGAATCTAGAAAACAATGAAGTTAGTGCTTATGGCTTTTAAGATTTACAATAAGTAGATAGCAGTTTCCCCTTGAAGCCACTTCATTCTTAGGTGCATTTCTTTGTCTCTGCTTCCCTTCTCCACCTGGCACTTGCTTCAGAAGATTTTACTTCAAACCTTTGGGCACACTGTCTATTCAGATTTGTTTTAGTGGGATAAGAAAGATGAACACAAGAGCAGTATTACCAGCTAGCATTAAGGTAATCCTTTAAATGGTAGAAAGACCCTCACATCACTTATCTCTGTCTCTGCCAGGGTCCTAGTCCTGCTATCTTACATTTGGCCTGATAGATCTCTCCAAAGCCTTCCTGCCACATGAATATGACTTCTTCAGGAGGGATATTCATTGCTTGTGTGACTCATGTGGGTAAAGGAAAGCCCATGACAGAAAACCAGCTCCGTGAGGACAGTTTCTAGAGGGTCTGACTTAGAAGTGGGGACTCCATGCAACCTTAAGTATGTTCCAGCTGGTGGAATTAAGGACATCCTTAGCACAAAAGAGGCCAACAAGAGAGTAACCCTAAGACCCCAAGCAGAAGCAAAGTTGGTGTTTTTATAAACCCACTTTTCTGACACAATGAGACTATTTACTCCTCTTTGGTGTTCCTTGATGCTATAATCAAGGTCCAGTGGAGAGTTGGGAGCCCAACAATAACATCTCCCTTTCCCTCCTGAGTTTGGAAACAAGCATAAGAAAGGCACAAGAACCAGTCAGATTAAGATACAAATAATCAATTCTATTGCTTATTAAACCAGGTTTGGAGAACATGAAATCAGATCTAACACTCCCCCTGAATTACACACTCATGTACACAGCCACTCACACAGATGGGCCCTCCAGGCTTCAACTGAGAGGATGACTAGGATGAGAGCACATGTGTCCAAAATGCAGAGGAGATGAGCACCAGTCTGGCTCAGTTGGTAGAGTATGTGACTCCTGATCTTGGGGTTGTAAGTTTGAGCTCCATGTTGCATGTAGAGACTGCTTAAATATAAAATCTAAACAAACAAACAAAATGCAGGGAGCTTGCCAATGGTGCTTAACATTTTCTACTAAACTCACTAAGCAGAGAGGCAGGTTCTCCTCCCATGGGGAGGATTGAGTGAGGGAGGGAAAGAAGCCAGAAGTCCTGCTTGAGCTGACATCCCCACTGTGGCTCCCACAATGTGGAGGACATTAACCTGTATCCTCCTCCTGCTTAACCAATCAGCTGAGTCAAGGTCTTTTCAGGCAAAAATACCACATAAGACAACACTTGGGCCAAAGAAGAACATAGGCTCCTAGGACATCGTGGAGTACTGAGGGTGATGGCAAAGCCCTTGAGGAGACTATAGGAATATTGAGCATTTAATTGGAAATCAAATCTTGGAGATTCAGGGTTTTACTGTGACATTGTGGCAATAATGTAGAGCTTCCCTATGACCCTGCAATTACACTACTGGGTATTTACCCCAAAGATACAGATGTAGTGAAAAGAAGGGCCATCTGTACCCCAATGTTTATACCAGCAATGGCCACGGTCGCCAAACTGTGGAAAGAACCAAGATGCCCTTCAACGGACAAATGGATAAGGAAGATGTGGTCCATATTCACTATGGAGTATTATGCTTCCATCAGAAAGGATGAATACCCAACTTTTGTATCAACATGGACGGGACTGGAAGAGATTATGCTGAGTGAAATAAGTCAAGCAGAGAGAATCAATTATCATATGGTTTCACTTATTTGTGGAGCATAACATATAGCATGGAGGACATGGGGAGATGGAGAGGAGAAGGGAGTTGAGGAAATTGGAAGGGGAGGTGAACCATGAGAGACTATGGACTCTGAAAAACAATCTGAAGGGTTTGAAGGGGCGGGCGGTGGGAGGTTGGGGGATCCAGGTGGTGGGTATTAGAGAGGGCATGGATTGCATGGAGCACTGGGTGTGGTGCAAAAACAATGAATACTGTTACGCTGAAAAGAAATTTTAAAAAAATCAAGAATTTTTCTGACTTTCATTTACATCTACATATTAAGGAAACATTTATTCTTACGTTTACCTGTATTGGAAAATAAATTTACAATACTAGAAAAAAAATAATGTAGTGTCTTAAAAGCAGAAAGATAGGAATCAACTCTCTATCCCACCACACCCCCAGGAAGAAGGGTTTTGGTTGCTGCTGATTTGATAAGCTCTTGTAGTGTGGGGTAGCCCCACGACCCTCATGAGGTGTCGGGCAACAGTGGGTTCTGTATTAAGAAGGATGGGGGTAGCTCCCTTTCAGCAGTTCTGGGTAAACTTTTCTATTGAGGCAGAGATGGGAACCAGCTGGTGCGGGACAAGGAAAGGTGTCAGAGCCTGAGAACTTAGCCTCGAAAAGTCTGCAGCAAGGATGGCAATCTTTTGAAGTCCCTTCCGTATTTGTTGTGTCTTAAAATTTCATGAGATTTTAACTGTCTCTCCCACCAAACTTTCGATTTTACTTTGATATAAAAATGGGTTTAAATTACCTACCATTACGTAAAATGTATGTTTCTGGGAAGATGTATTTTTTGCCCTTGTTCCTGCACATCCCAGGCAGGTTGCAGAGTAAGCCCCATACTTTATCCCATTGTATACATTCAAAAGTTTGAGAAGCACTGTTTATATGTATATGAATTCATCCATTCATCAAAAAAAAAATTACTAAACACCTTAATTATATGCAAGATCTTCTATGCCATAAGCCATAGTCCAAGTCTTAAAGAATCATGACTTCTAATAGAAGAGTGTATACTTTTCATTTGTAATAAAATAATAAGTGCCAAGTGCTTGTTCTAATAACTGGCATTTAGTAAGCATTTTTTTACAAAATATTTTATACCCAATGGAGTCCAGTGGAATTACTGAATCATGTAACAATTCTATTTTTAATTTTTTGAGGAACCATCTTGACATGTGCAACAACATGGATGGATCTAGAGGGTCTAATGCTAAATGAAATTAATCAGTAAGAGAAAGACAAATACCATATGATTTTGCTCATATGTGCAATTTAAGGAACACAATTAACAAACAAAGAAAAAAGATAAACAAAAAAACAAACTCTTAAATACAGAGAACAAACTGGTGGGTGTGGAAGGATGGAATGGGTGAAGGGAAGTAAGAGCATACTCACTGTGATGAGCAGAGTCGTGGGTAGAACTGCTGAATCACTATATTGCAAACCTGAAACTGTTATAACACTGTATGTTGACTATACTGGAATTAAAAAAATTATTTTATATCATTACAATTGTATTTATTATTATCTTAAGAGTATATTGGAAAGAAAGGCAAATAGTAATGGCTTTCTGCCAGAAAGGAAAGGAAATCTTGAAAACTTTAGCCAACAGATAAAACAAAAATATATTTCTTAGTGTTCTCTTATCCTCACCTTCATTAGCTAAAGATGTCCTTTCGTTAAAAATAAAACAAAGTGGGACTCCTGGGTGGCTCAGTCAGTTAAGCGGCTGCCTTTGGCTCAGGTCATGATCCCAGGGTCCTGGGATCGAGTCCCACATCAGGCTCCTTGCTCAGCGGGGAGCCTGCTTCTCCCTCTGCCTCTGCTGCCACTCTACCTGCCTGTGCTCACTCGCGCGCTCTCTCTCTGACAAATAAATAAATAAAATCTTAAAAAAAAAAAAAATAAAACAAAGCAAGACAAACAACAACAACAACAAAAAAAACATTGCACAACCTCAAATAAAAGTACCTGTGGTTTGGTGTGCGGCAGTGCATGGCCATACTTACTAACTTTATGATATGTTGAATATCTTTACCCCAGTAAGACTGCAAGCTCCTTAAAGCAGCTGTTGATCCAGACAAGCATCATCCAACAGAAATACAACGCAAGCTGCACACATAGTCTTAATTTTCTAGTAACCACATTAAAAAATATATACAAAAAGAAACAGGTGGATTTTAAAAATCTAATACACTCAAAATACTGTCATTTATTTATTTATTTTATTTTATTGTAATTTTATTTTATTTTATTTTTTTCAGTGTTCCAAGATTCATTGTTTAGGCACCACACCCAGTTCTCCATGCAATGCAATACGTGCCTTCCACAATACCCACCAACAGGTTCACCCAACCGTCCACGCCCCACCCCTCTAAAACCCTCAGTTTGTTTCTCAGAGTCCACAGTCTCTCATGGTTCGTCTCTTAAACATGTAAGCCGTATAAAAATTATAAGTAAAATATTTTACATTCTTTGTACTAAGTCTTCAGAAACCAGTATATGTTTGTACTAGAACACATCTCGGCCTGAACCAGTGACCCGCCAAGTATTCATCAGGCACATGCACTTAGTGGCTGCAATATTGGACGAAGCAAGTATAGACGCAAGAACTCCAGCAGGAAGTTCAAGAATTTCTCCTTTGGGGAGCTCATCAGTACAGGTGTGTGAGTGAGTGTGTGTGTGTATGTGTGTGTATTTTCATCATGGACATTGATGATAACAAACATGCTCAGTGGAATTCTTTCTAAATTTATTGACTGTACTTTTTAAACAGCATAAATTAAACATAATGTAAATTTTAGAGGAAGGCAGTGTTATGAACATTAAGAAGGGTAGATCTGAAGTAGATCATTTATCCTTGTCCTGAATGGTTCTGCCTTGCTAGGATTTGGTGTTCTTATCTCTGTTGCTTAGAGTTTGTATTTCTGATCTTCTCCACCCACATCAGACCCTTGTGTATCCTCAACTTACTGTCATAAGGCCACACCCTTTACCCTCACACAGACAGGACCATCTCCCCAACCCAGAAACTTACACCCCTGCAGCAAATGTTACTCTGTTGTTAAAAGTGTATAGTCAAAGTGCTGTGTTCTTGAAGTGAGGGACTGAAATATGAATAAAAATGCTTTCATTAGCTTCCTGTCCACTCTGCTAACCTCAAGATAGTGTAAGGTCCTTTCAAGTGAAGACTACTGTATTAATATAGTCTATTGTTTGCTTATCTCAGTGCTTCTTATTTAAAAACACTAAGACTGTGTTCTGACAAGTCAGGCAAAATATCAATGCCGTAAGAAGAAAGGCATTTGACTAACAGAGATTTAATTATGAAGTATTAGTTATTTTTGGATACAGAAAAGACCTGGGGATATTTTGAAAGCTTGTTTTTGGAAATAAAATACTCACGGAGGTATTTAGTGCCCCTCTGAGAGTTTTAACTTATCATTGGTGTAGTCACATTACTAATGTTGTCTCTGCAAAGATAATTCCAAGGAGTACAGTAGTCTTGGGTTGTGCATCACTCAGAATGCGAGTTAAACAAAGCCACACACCTCAAGGGAATGGGAACACATCTCAGGGAGAAATAAAATTATGAAAATGTAACTTTACTTGTTCCTGATTTTTCTAATAACATATTAATCAAGCAGCATATTGGACATGCAGTGCTAAGTATATTATGCTCATGTTATCACCAGATAGTGACAACACCCTTCCCAGCAGCACACAGGTATTGCACAGACAAGGACACTGAGGCCCAGAGATATGCTCCTGCGAGTCATGCAGTGACACACTTTCTCGGACTCCGGAGCCAAGCAGTTAACAATGGTGACACACTACCGTGTGTTATCAAGTCTCGTTTTCTAGAGAAGCAAAATGAGGATGGAGAAAGAAAGAGACTGGTAAGGGTCATAAAGCTAACTAGTGTCATAGTCAGACCCAGAACTGTATTCTCACTCCTGCTGTGATTATTCCAGAAGGATAGTCTGAACTTCCCTTCCTGATCAAAGAAACGTTTTTATAAATGCCAGTTGTTTTGCAGCAATAAAGAAGCTATTCTTGGGATCATCATCCACACAAAACCGCAATCTTTCAGTTACCTGGGCAGAGTCTATGGTTTCTAAGAAACGGGCCCCAGCAGAATGTTCTGAAGCCTTCATCCTGGCGGTTTTCCCACCCTCACTCTCGTAGACCATCTGCTTCACTTCACAGGCTGTTTTTCATCCATCCCCTTGCCTTCTCTCTGGTCATCTTATCCCTCACACAACGAGCGCAGTAGCCCCCAGCATGTCTTCAGTGGACCTGGAGTCAGAGGTGATGGGATTTATTCCATTTCTACCACCTATTTGTGCACACTTGGGTCTTCCAGCAGCTTCCAAGGACATCCATTTCTTCAACTGTACGTGGATATCAGAGCCCTCCCCCTGCCTTCCCCAGGCTAGTCATGGTGTCATGGTGAGGGTACTTGACACAGATTTATTACACTAATGAATACATGAAACTATGAATATTCACCAACCTGTGAACTATGACCCTCTTCCTGTTAGCCATCAGTGCATGTCTCTCCATTTATTCCATGTCCTGCCTTAACCCGAGTAATATCTTTCATCCTCATTCAACAATCAAAATTTTATCTACCCCCTAGGACTAAGACATTATGGTCTGAATGTTATTTATTCCCCCGCAAAATTAATGTGTTGAAATCCTAGCTGCTGAAAGTGACTGCATTAGTATGTAGGAATTTGAGAAGTGATTGGATTATGGGAATGGGACCTTCAAGAAGGGGATTAGTGTCCTTATAAAAGGGACTCCACAGAGAGCCATAGCCCCTTCCCCCATGTGCGGTACAGTGAAGTCTGGGACCTGGCAATGGACCCTCACCAGACTGCCAGCCACACAGGCACCTTAATCCCCCACTTCCAACCTCCAGAACTTGAGAAATAAATTTCTGCTGTTTATAAGGCACCAAGTCTATGGGATTTTTGTGACAGGAGCCCAAAGGGGACTATGACTACTATAAGATAATGTCATCACTTTCCCAGCCTTCTTCACACTCCTTAAATACTCCTTGAATAGCCTTCTTCTTACTCCTGTTGTGCATTCTGAAATGGTCACTTGGATACGTACCTGCTCTGATGAACATGAGCCTAGTACATTAGTCTGTGATCCAGCTTATATACTCAGTCTGACCTGATGATTCCAGCCTCATGAAGGCTGGCCTCCAGTTGACAGATTACTAACCAGGTGTGCAACCTTGAGCAGGCTCCTTAACCTTTGAGGCCCAGATCCCCAACCATCTACAGAGGTCATTCCTAGGTAGCAAGCGTTCCAAGCCAGCTATAGAAAAGGCAGATGGCAAATGGTGAGCTCCATGAAACGTTCTCATTTGTTCCCCTGCTGCACAGCCTATGAATGCTCTATAACCTCCTCGAGGGCATAGATCATGGCTTACAACTCACCTCGCTATGTGCAATAAATGCAGAGTAGTTGTTATTTGTGGGGTTGGATAAATTTGACAGGAGAAGCACCTCTGGAAGAAGTATGTGATTCTAACATGAAGGTGTACCTTCTGCCACCCGTTGATAGTCATTTATTTTACACCTATTGTGTCCAGATAGGTTGTCTTGCAAACATGAAAACACAGAGCCATCGAGCTCAGGGCACCCGATGAGTAATGGAGAGCAGGTATACATATCATTTTGCTCACAAAGTGTTTAGCATCTTTGTGAGTATGGACATCACTGTGTGAGTGTGGATGAGTCCTTCCCTCTCTGAACCTTGGCCCTCCAATCTGTAAAATGGAACAATAGTGCCTTCTTTACATGTAGTTGAGAAGCTTAGGTGAACAAATAGCAGATGTAGGTTATAAATTGCAAACATTGTATCACAGGTCAGCACACAACATCTCACAGGACAAATCTGACAGGCCACCTGTTTTCATAAAGGGAATTTACTGGAACACAGCCATGCCCACCCTTTACATTTTACCCGTGGCTGCTTTAGGACCATCAGGCAGGATCTGTGTGGGTGACAGAGACTCTGGCTAACAAAGCCTAAAGTACTTGCCATCTGGCCCTTTGTAGAAAAGGATTGCTGATCCCTGCTTTATCAACAGGTATTACTATAATTACAAAAATTGTTCTTGTGACCACTTATAGAGGGGCAACATGATATAGTGGCAAAAACACAGGCTCTGTAGCCAACAGTCTTAGGTTACAAAGCCCTCTCTACCACATTGGGAGACACGTGACTTCAGGCATGCCCCCTGACCTCTCTGAGCCTGTTCCTATAGGAACGTAAGAACATTCGCCATCTGATTTGATGAGAGGATGAACTGAGGCCATGTTTGTGAGGTATCTGTTACATAGTAGTAACTTCTAACCACTTGTGCAGCTTTCCCCTCTTAACATTCAAAGGGTGCCTGCAGCATTTCTTTCTTTCTCATTTGTCTCACTCCTACAAGTGCTGTACACCTATCGCAATATAGATCTTTAGTTCATTTCTGTTGACTCAGCAGAAGTCTCCAAACACACATGTTTGGAGAACACTGGTTTCCATGCAGCTGAACTTAGTGAAGTCTTCAGTGTCCAAGTGCACATTGTCAATATCTAAATATGGGGCAGATTGTATTCTATCTCTAAACCATTTGACCTTGGGATAGTTTTCAATGAAGACCCACAGAACAGGTGCACTACAGGGTAACCTAGTGTAAAGGTTTTCATTTAATGAATTCTTGAGAGGGCAAGTGTTGTCCTCATATTGCCCTCAAGCTCACTAGTAGAAGACCAAAGACTAGAATTCCAGAACTCTCTGTTCCTTGTTTTGTTTTATAAGTCCTCTAATGACAGTAATGGTTAAAAAACAGTGTCTCAGGGGCGCCTGGGTGGCTCAGTGGTTAAAGCCTCTGCCTTCGGCTCAGGTCATGATCCCAGGGTCCTGGGATCGAGTCCCGCATTCGGGCTCTGCTCAGCAGGGAGCCTGCCTCCTCCTCCTCTCTCTCTCTTCCTGCCTCTCTGCCTACTTGTGATCTGTCTGTCAAATAAATAAAAAAAAAATCTAAAAAAAAAAAAAAAGAAAAAAATTATAAAAAAAAAAAAAAGTGTCTCAAGTTGGAATTACTGAGTTCAAAGCCCAGGTCCTCAATTTACTACTTGCATCACTTTGGGAAAGACAAGTGATACCGCTGTGTCTGTTTCCTTCCCTGTGACACCAAAATTTTAGCAGCACCTACCATAGATTTGGCACCAGAAATAAATGTGTCAGTATATGCATAATACCCAGGGCCCAGTATATTGTATGAACTTGATTAATTTTAGCTGGATTTATTCATTTATTGACTCATTGATTTAAAAACATTTCTTATCCAATATGTATTAGTATGAGTAATAAAATATACTTAATTTTATAGCTCCAAAGATCTTTAAAGTGTGTTCATAGGCCTCTTGTCTACCTGACCATCCTCATCTCTGTTCTATTTCTCATTTGTGTTTTGTCTTTATTATCTACACAGATTACACCACAGATGGCCTGGAACACTGCTGTTTCTCAGACCTGAGTTTATTAATATGCTTTTCTTTGCATGAAGTGTCCTTCCCTTGGTATCAGCTTAACAAGCGTCTATTCATGCTTTGCTGTTCACTTCAAGTATCACCTCCCCTATGAAGCATTCCTCAGCTGATCCTGATTCCTGGGTTCTGATATCCATTATCCTGAGCTTCTCTTGAGTGTCTTTCTCTTCTCCCACAGCTCACGTACTACTGTAGAGCAGATACATAAGGTGGATATGCTCTTTTCTTCTTGTTGCTGCCTCAAGACACCATTCCTCCTGTCTATCAAAATATCCATCAGTGCTCCATTAAAATACATGTCCTTGGATGATATATCACTCCTACCTCTTTCTGTGGCAATCATCGATCACAGTCCAGTCACTTTACTCATAAAAGGATTTGACACTGGTCACCATCTTTCCCTCCATCATCTCTCCTGATCACCATTTTTGTTGATTTTAATATAACCGATGGTGGATCCAATGATCTGAGTCATGAGATTAGTTGCCTATCACTTTCACCCTTACTCACCTTCTATTTTGTTTTGAACTCATTTCAGTGAACATGTTGCTCCCACCACTACAATGAAACTGTAGTTGTCAGAGTGACTGGCAAACCCCCAGGCTAGCAGAGACAACTATTCCAACTCAATCCTCATCGTAGACTCTCAGGACAAAGTGACATGATTGATCACTCTATCCTTGAAACATTTTCTTACTTGGTGTTTGGGAAATCACTACCTCTTGGCTTGCTCCTATCTCCTGAGAAAGCAGTTTGTTCTCGTCAGACTCCCTTGATGCCTACTCCTCCTCCACCACCTGTAAATATTGGTGTATTCTGGGCTCGGCTCTTTCATTCTTCTGCTTGCTGACCACACGTTCTTCCTCAGCAAGTGGCCCTATGATTTTAAATGTGTCCATAACTCTCATATTTATATCTTTAGCCATGACTGCTCCCAAGTTCCAGACTCATGCATCCAAATGTCTACCTAACAACTAGTTGGTCAGGTCAAAAACCTTGATTGCTTTTTCTTGTCCCCTATGCCTAATCAAGTAGTGAATCTCTCCAGTTACTTCCAACATATCTTGTGAGTTTAACCACTTTTCCACCACTTCACTCATATATATCAGTTCTAGCCACCATCATCTTTTACTGGGTACTTCAATATCCTCCACTTTGGCCCCCCACCTGCTTATTTGCATTTTAACATATAAGTCAGATCATTATATTCCCCCACTCAAAATTCTAATAAAACACTCAATCACACTGTAAACAAAATTTAGGCTCTGTTAATATGGACAAATCCTACATGGCTGGGACCCTACTGGTACCTCCAACTTCATTTCACACCACATGGTCCACTCAGCAATTCCGATTATTGGAGTTATTACAGTTCTTGTAACTCAGAAACACATTTCTGCCTCAGGACCTTTTCTCTTACTGTTCCCTCTGCTTCCCCAGTTATTATTTAGAAATCTCTGATCCTTAGTTTCATTAGACATTCTCAAAGATTTCCTCTTCAGAGGGACCTTCTTTTCCTAAAGCCAGCAAACTGACCCTCCCTCCCTCCATGTTAGTCCCTATCCCTTTACCCCACTTTATTTTTCTTCAAAGCATTTCTCCCCAAGTATGATTACATTATTTATTCACTTGATTATTTATTGTCTTTTCACTGTACTGAAATAAGTTCTATGAAAAAGAGAGACTGTTTCATTTGAACTATGCTAACATCAACAACTAAATTAGCTCATAGTGGGTGCTCAATAAATATTTGTTAAATACAAAATAATAATAACCAGCTGTGTGCCAATGATATTTACAATGCAGGTTGATGGCACTGGGAGCGTTTTATTGGGCATGGACATTTTCGTGTCTGTGTTCCTTATTTCAGTGTGGGGGTGGGAGCTATGACTTATCCATCCTCAGTGCCTTTGGAAATTTATGGCAGGAGTTAGATAATCAGTAAATATTTGAGGGATGAAATTACAGTTACTCATTATTATGTTTTATATCATCTGAGTCTCGTCAATCCAATGGGAGATGCAGGGAAGTTATTATTATTTGCACTTTGCAAGAGAAGAAAAATCCTGAGAAAAGAGAAATGTTCAACTCAGGACCATATAAAAGAGAGGGCCTGGGACAGCATGGGATATGACAGACGAAGCTGCAGAGAGAGGTTGCCACCAGATGGGGAAGCACTTTGAATACCATGCTTGGAAATTTGGGCTTTATGGTGTAATACATGGCAAAACAGTTGCACAAATTACCAGCATAATAATCACACACAGTTTCTTACACTATGTAACTGTTCTCAGTCCAAACTCTCCATTTATGACATCTAAACAACCCGCTCAACTGAACGACTGGTTCCTCTCTCATCTATTCTGTACTGTGTGACTAGCCAAGTACTTCCCTCATTTAATTCACATGAAACTCTCAGGGGTTTCCATCTGTGCAAGGTCTGAAAAATTAAAGCAGTCCAGAATACCCTCTTTCATAAACGTCTACTAAACATTTACTTATTAACCCACCCATCCATCCGTACCTCCACTCATCTTATTCATTTTTAGTGAGCACCTATATCATGCCAGGAACTGTGCTAGATGACACTTTTAAAATGGTTTTACACATAAAACTATATGAACAAATAGTTGACTATTTCAAAAATATAAAAGCCTTTGGTAATCAGAGCCACCCCTTATATGACATTTTATAATTTATAAACATTTTTTAATATAATTGACTCATTCACTATAAACAATGTATGCAGTGCTCACTATGAGCTAAGCACCAGCTAGACAAAGAGGAGTCAAAACTCCGACCTCTAGGAGCAGGCTTGTGTGGTGTGGGTGAGGGTGTAGGATGAGAACACATCTAACAATACAGCATTCACAACTGCCTCAGATGGTAGGTGGCTTTATCATCGCCCACACTTGCAGAAGAGGAAGCTGAGGATCCCCAGCTTCACAAGAAGCCAAAGATGACACTGTTTGTAAATGGCAACATCAGAATAGGAATATGACTATCAGTTGATAATCAGAATACAAATATGACTATCAGTTGATAATCAAATCCTATTCTTACTCCTCTTCTTCTTCCCTTCCCTTCTTGAGCCATTTAATCCTTAAGTCATGAGGTGGGGAAGACCAGCATTGGCATTCTCCACTGGGCTGGGGAGAGCCATGATGGCCCCAGACAGAGTTTTAAAGAAATGACTTATCTCCATGATGTCTAAGGCCTCACAAGAAGACAAATGAAGGTTGGAAGTAATTCTGTCACTGAAGGCTGGAACCAGCTGAAGACTTGCTCACCTCCAGAAGACATGGGGCATTGGAAGTTAATGCTCACTGTTAGCTGAGCTCTCAGCTATGGCTCTCAGACAGCAGATCTACATAGGGCTACTTTGTACGGTCTCTCTGTTTTCCTGGGATATGGTGACCAGGTTCTGAGTGAGCATCCCAAACCCACCAGGCAGAAACTCTATTGTTTCTTATGACCTGACTTTGGAAGATATTTAGCATCTGTTCTTCCATAGTTTTAGACCCACCAGTATCAAGAAGAGAGAATCTAGATCCCACCTCTCAATAGGAGAAGAGTCAACAACACATTGTGGGTGGAAGGTCTTTAGGATGCCACCCTGGAAAATGCAAGCTGTCACAGGTGCAATAGAAGAACACATCAATTTTCAGATATGTCTGTTAAAAGTGCATAATGTGAAACTAAACATGAGGCCATTTTAGACAGATCAAAATTGAGGCACTTTGTAAAAATAACTAGACTGCAGTACTCCTACATGTCAAGAGCAGGAACCTGAGGAACAAATGATGAATTGTTTCAGCATGAAATCTGTTAAAGAGATACAGTGACTGAAAACAGTGTGTGATTCTGAATTACACCTTTTCACTATAAAGGATATTATTGGGATATTTGGAAACCTGCAATGGAATTTGAAGATTAGATGGTAATAATGTATCAATTACTTTCCTCTTTCTGAGAGATTATTATGGTTATGTGGAAGAATGTATGTTCTTGTTTAGAGGAAATAAATACTAGAGTATTCAGGGGAGATAGTGCAATCGGCTGAAAAACTAAGCCTTTTTTTTTTTTTTCAAGTTCAAGATTACTGAATAAAAAAAAATCTGTTCTCTTATTTTTTTTTCGATTAACCAAATCAACAGCTAGATGCCCAAGGCCATTTCCCCCCCAAAAGTACCAAGGTAATTAAGTCTATCTCTCTTCAAACCAACTGGAATTATGTACAAAATCTCCACTTCCCTTTGGGTATGCAAAGACCAAGAAGAAGGAGAAAATTAAATCAAATCTTAATGCGTATGTTTTCTATCAGATTCTTTTGTTTTGTTTTGTTTTTACTTGAAAAAGTACTAGTGTCTGCCTTGTGTTCCTATAAAAAAGAACAAAGCCTGTCTCCTAAATAATTCACAGTTTGTATTGACTGAGATCGCAGCAGGTAGTTTAGAATAATCAATCCATAATACGTCATAATAAGGATTTTCTGAAGGATACACACAGAGTCAGAAATTTTCAGCAATCTATTTATGTGATATTCTATTTAGAACTTCTGCTATTCAAGTCAATGTTCTGTTTAGACTTTTTCAACTCCTGAAAATCACCTTGTTACTATGGATAAATCTGTTTCTTAATTGTTCATTAAATTATTTGTTCCTACAAAGCCACAAAATCTACTAAAATCTTTAAAAGAGAAGAAAATATTATCAAGAATTAAAACCATTTGACAGAGAAAGACAAATATCAGATGATTTCAATCATATGTGAAATTAAGAAACAAGACAGAGAAGCATAGGGGAAGGGATGGAAAAATAAAGGAAGATGAAATCAGAGAGGGAGACAAACCAGAAGAGACTCTTAACTCTAGGAGGCAAACTGAGTGTTGCTGGAGGGAAGGTGGGTGCGAGGATGGGGTAACTGGGGGATAGACATTAAGGCAGTCACATGATATAAAGAGCACTGGGTATTATATGCAAGTGATGAATCACTTAGTTCTAACTCTGAAACTAATAATAGCACTCTATGTTAATTAAATTGAATTTGAATAAAAAATTTAAAAAAGAATTGAGGTGTTTGAAAAAAACAGTGATTTTTAAAGTCTCCAATCAACAAAAAAATAGATAGATAGATAGATAGATAGATAGATTGTGGAAGGCATGAATTGCACGGAGCACTGGGTATGGTGCATAAATAATGAATTCTGGAACACTGAAAAAATTTTAAAAATTAAAATTAAAAAAAAAAAGATTGGTGAGCTATAAAAAAAAAAGATGGATAGATTCAGTTCTTGTCTGCATTAAACATCTCTTGGAAGTTCTCCAGTATCCATATCATTCATTTTTATTGTTTTTTACATTGTTGTATCCATATTGTACAGAGTTGTCATAACTGCCATTTTTAGTGCCTGCTGACTCATCTCCCCACTGCAGAATGCTTTGTTCATACCTCTCTCCCAACACAAACCCTACCCCAGCTTCAAATATGGCCTTCCAAAATTACCCCACTTTCCTAGAGGGGTCTCTCCTTCCTCTCAATATCTGCCACGCTTACTGTGTTCTCCCTGTGACGCTTGTCAGCGATTACCAGCATTGGGAAATCTTTTCTCTCTGTCTAGAGCTCTGTTGCCATGCTGGTAGCCCCAAACACACACGGCTATATACATCAAAATTAAACCAATTAAATTTAAATTAAATTTAGAAACCTACCCCTCAATTACAACTACCACAGTTCCCCTGATCCATAGCATGCACTACCAGTGCCTCTGGTCTCAGTCAGTGCACACTGAGAACAGTACCGTCCTCACAGAAAGTTCTCATGGACAGCACTGTTCCAGGTTGTAAGCACCACAAAGGCCTATCTGTTAAGATGTCAGTCCAGCAATTTTAGCCACAGCATTGGTTATTGTTAAATGAGTAAAGAAAGGCCATTCTCATTCAGAGAACGAATTGGTACAAACACTTTTGAGAATAATCTAGTAATATTCAGTACATTTGAGAATATATAATCTTTACCAATTCCATTTTTCTATTTCCATGTATATACACTCCAAAAAAACTCATTTTATATGCATAAAATGACATGCACAAAAGTTCACAGCAACATTGCTTATAAAAGCAGTAAATTAGGGAAAAAATCTAAATGTCTACCAATGAGAGTGGAACAAATAAAGTGAGGGATAATCATGGCAGAATCCAATATAACACTAAGAATAAATAAAATGATTTCTGTTTGTATTAGCCTAGAAGATAAATATATATATATATATATATATATATAACAATTAGTAAAAAAAAAATGTTATTGTAGTGTAAACATTGAGAGGATTTTTTTTTCTTTTTTCCTTTTTTGCAATGCATGTACCTGTCTTAAGCTTTGATTGTCTAGACATCCACTTTGAAGTCCCCCATCTTCCATAAATCCATCATCACCCTCAGGACCAGAATAAGAGCCAGACCACCTCCACTCACAGAGCCTCCTTTGTTTTAGAGATTTTGGTTGACTTAGAAAACTGACCATTTGGGTCAAACGTTTTTCTCTTCTCTTGTTTTAAATTCCTGCTCTAATTGGTTAAATTAACCAATAAAGAATGATCCTAAGAAACCATAGGCCCCAACTTCAACCCCAATAGTAGCAGAACCCCAGGCCCTCTTTCCCTCTACCCACAACCTTGCTGAGTGTCCCTAAGTGTTCTGTGTAATTCCCGAGTCTTGCAAGTAATAAACTATTTTTTTCAATGTTTCCTGATGGTTATTGTTGAAGAGAGTCTTGTAATCATTATAAGAAGCACAAAGGACTATCTAGCCACAGCATTGGTTATTGGTACGCTAAGACCTGCACAAAACAATTGCATACAATGTGATGCCATATTATAAACACTAAAACACAAGGAAACAATGTTATGTATATATATATATGTGTGTGTGTGTGTGTGTGTGTATTTATACATATATATATCTATATAGTGTATATGTATACCTATCTATATGTATGTATATACATACATGTATATGTCCCCACACACACACACAGATAGTAATGATATGAAAACATGGACAGGGAGAGCATGCCGCAAATTCATGATCCTGTTGCCCCTCTGATCAAGGTGATGTGGTAAACCATGATAGTGGGGATGATAATTAAAGAATGTGAATAATATTTGAAAAAAAATCATCAGTATTCTTTGTATGAAAATAACTTAAACATGGAGTGACTATGACAAAATAACTTAAACATGGAGTGACTATTATTGTTAATTGTGGGTGGTGGGCAATTAGATACTCTTTAGGTAATCATTCTCTGAATTGTCTCTGTCAGATTTTCTACTTCTAGACAGCCTTCAACTTTCTCACATTTGAGAATGGTAGAATGTTCTTCCAAGAGGTCAACATCCCTTCTTTTTCTGTAAGCCAAGAATTGTTACTTTTATTGGAAGGGAACAGACTTTATAAGGTGGTGGAATATGGGAAGTGAGGGACAGTGAAGGTCCAGGTTAATGGTTCTCAAAGTGTGGTTTCTGGACCTGTAGCCAGAGCATCACCTGGACATTTATTAGAAATACAAATACCCAACCCCCAACTGTTACCCACTGAATCAGAAATTCTGAGAGTGTAAGTCAGCACTCCATATTGAGGTCTTCAGGTAATTTTGATTAGTGCTTCAGTTGGAGAACCAAGTTTTGGAAGGATAGGTAAACTTTGACAGGAAAGTCAAGATAGTAAATATATTAGGTTTTATGAACCAAGAGTCAAAAGGACCAGAACCTACTCCTTTAAAAGAGAGAGCAAACATCACAGAGTCATATGTAAGCACATGGTTGGTTGGTTTGTTTGTGAGCACATGACTTGTAATGTAAAGCAACCCTGCCCCTTGGTTAATCATGTCTGGAAACAAAATTGACAGCGAGTCTTCCTTCTTTGGGGTAAATGGGTCTAGAGGCATGTGTTGGGAGCTCTGCTTCCTCTCACACAACTCTTTCTTCACTGTGCAATATATAAACAATGTAGCAGACAGACATGTCATGAGAGACAGAAATGATGTCACTGCACATCTTAACTGGTCTGCAGTGACAATGTTGGATTTTAGTGAACCAAGGACCCTGGAAGACAATGAAGTTTAAGATATTGCCCTTTCCTTCTGTGTTCTGAGAGAGGGCTTACTGTAAAAAACAAACAAACAAAAAAAACCCCACTCTTTTCCATGTTACTTAGATAAGACTTATAGATGCCTACTTTATTTACCAATGACAAGGCCAAACACAGACTCTGTATTTCTGTTTTGCCTCATAAATGATAAATTTAGTGCAAGGAAAAGTTGACATCTAGGACTGTCTACAAATTCACACTCTATCCCTTCTGCAGATCTTCATTAAGACAGAATGTTAGAGGTCCTAAAGGATTCTTAATCTAATGTTCCTAAAATCTGAGAAAACTAAAGAATTATTCTGAGTTCTTTTTAAAATTTATTATCTTTGTGATCATGACTTTCTCTGGGAAAAGATACAGAACTTGCATCAAATTTCCAGAAATGTTTAGGGATCTTTGTAGAAGTTGGGGGGATCTTCCAGGATAACAAATTAAGGAGCTTCCCACTAACCTTGCCCCAGCAAAATAACTATTTAGCTAGTGAAATTTATTTTAAAAATAATTTAAAAGAAAAAACAGGGGAGATGGAAGAGTAGGAAGCACCAGGAATCTCCTTTCCCACCTTGGCAACAATCATATCAGACACTATTTTGGAGCAGCAAACTCTAGTGAAGGCTTGCATCTTCCAGGGGAAGTCTTGGATGGTAAATTGCAGTTAATTTTGGTCAAGTTCAGCACCCCAGGAGTCACCCATATCCAACCCCTCCCCATGGCAGACTATCAGGAATGTATTGCAGGAACAGCTTGCACACAACTTGTGGGAGCCAGAGTGGGCGCAAAGGACCTGTCCTCCAAATATGAGGGTTCAGATCATTCATTGCAAATACAGGTATGGAATGCAGAAGAGGAGGTCATGTCTGTGGTTATGGTATCTCCCCCATTGTTTTAATCCCCTCCCTTTCCCCTAAAGTGACTTCAAAGGGACTTGGAAGACTGCTGCTCTTTTTATTTTCTGCCTTCATTTTTCCCTTTTTCAAATTTTTTGGAACCAGACATTAAGGATTAGGACATTCAAAAACATCTGCATATATGGAGAAATTGAAAAAGTCATGGGGCATGCTTAGGGAAAAGCTCAGTCTCAGAGAAGACCCAAGAAGACCTTAAATTTATACCCCCAGTTGGCCCCTAGCACAAAGTCAACATGCAACAATTAAAAATTAATTAACTGATTAATTTATGCCAAAACAAAATAAACAAAAACCCCAGTAAACCCTAGGGAAGGGGAAAAATTATTTCCAGAGTTATATTATTTATTCAAATATCCAGTTTTCAACAACAACAAAAATCAGAAGATATACAGAGAAATAGGGAAGTTTGTTCCATTCAAGGAAAACATAAATCAATAGAAACTATTCCTAAAAAAGACCTAATGGTGAATTTATTACACAAAGACTTTACAACAACTCAAAGATGTTCAAAGCACTAATAGAAGATGTAGAGAAAAATGTGAAGAGACAAAAGAGTCAGCAAATGTGAAGATAGGACAATGGAGATTATTTCATCTAAGGAACAGAAAGAATAAAAACTAAAGAAAAGTGAACAGCACAGGGGACCTGTGTGACACCTTCAAGTGCACCAACATATGCATCATAGGATTCCCAGGAGAAGAGAGAGAAAGGGAAAGGAGAATATTTGAAGAAATAATGGCTGAGCCTTTCCCAAATTTGATGAAAGGTATGAATATAAATATCCAAGAAGATCAACTAACTCCAAGTGAGATAGAGACCCACCTTGAAACACATAATCAAACTTTCGAAAGCCAGGACAAAAAGATAATCTTGAAAGAGCAAGAGATAAGATTCTTCACATCACTCAACACTAGGGAAATGCAAGTCCAAACCACAATTAGATAACACCTTGTATGTGTTAGGATGGATGCTCTCAAAAAGTAAATAAATAAATGAATAAATATCAAAACAAACAAAAAAATCCCAGAACAAAAAAAATTACAAGTGTTGGCAAGTATGTGGAGAAATTGGAACCCATGTGAACCATTGGTAGGAATGTAAAATGATACAGCATCTGTGGAAAAGAGTATAGCAATTCCTCAAAAACTTGAAAATAGAATTACCATTTTATCCAACAATTCCATTCCTAGATACGTATTAAAAAGAACTGAAATCAAGGTCTTGAAGAGGTATTTTTACACCCACATTCATAGTGGCGATAGTCATAATAGCTAAAATGGGGAAACAACCCATGTGTCCATCAACAGATGAATGAATAGGAAAGTGTGGTGTATACATACAATGGAATATTTTTAAAAACATTTTATTTATTTATTTGTTTGAGAGAGAGACAGTGAGAGAGAGCATGAATGAGGAGAAGGTCAGAGGAAGAAGCAGACTCCCCATGGAGCTGAGAGCCCAAAGTGGGACTTGATCCTAGGACTCCAGGATCACGACCTGAGCTGAAGGCAGTCCCCCAACCAACCGAGTCACCCAGGTGCCCTGGAATATTTTTCAGCTTTAAAAAGGAAGAAGGTTCTGACAAATACTATAACAGGGTGAACGTTGAGGACATTATTATAAAGGACATTATAATAATGTCTTTAATACAAATACAATCACAAAATACTGTATGATTTCACTTATATGAGGTGCTGAGAATAGTCAAAATCATAGAGATAGAAAGTAGAATGTTGGTTGCCAGGACTTGGGGATTGGAATGGGGAGCTATTGTTTAATGGGTAGAGAGTTTTAGTTTTACCAGATAAGAAGAGTTCTGCATACAGATAATAGTGATGATAGCACAACTTTATGAATGTATATAGAGCTACCAAAGTATACACTTAAAGATGATTAAGATGGTAAAATTTTTTTTAATGTATTTTACCATTAAAAAAAAAAAACCGAGAAAAAAATCACTTAAATTCTCTGGAACATGTCCTAAGGTCATTCAACAAACAGGGAAGATATTCAGCCAAGAAAATATGATAAATCTTGATAAGAAAAGCAAGAATCTCTGATATTAGACAAATAAATAAAACCTGGAATAAAAGTAGGATATTACTAGTGATTTTAAACAAATAAATAAAATAGATTTTAGGGTACTATAAAACAGAGCCTATCAACAAAGTAGGTAACTTAGATGAAATGGAAAATTCCCAGAAAGATGCAAATTACTGAAACTTAAGAAGAAATAGAAAATCTGAATGAACTATAAAAATAAAGAGATTGGATTAGTAATTTTATAAACTTTCCATTAACAGAAAGCCCAGACTTAAATGGAGTTATTTCATTTCACTTGTACCAAGCATTTAAATAAGACATAAAACTGTTTCTTCACAAACTCTTCCTAAAATAGAAGAGGACACTTACCAACTCATTTTATAAGGGTTATATTATCCTGATACCAAAACAAACAAACAAGATAACAAAGAAAAAACTGCAGACAAAAATTTCTTATGAATATAGGCACAAAAATTCTTAAAATACTTGTGACCAAATTCAATGTCATATGTGTATATAAATATAATTATGCCATAACTAAGTTGGCTTTTACTCAGGAATGAAACTTTGGTTCAACATCTGCAAATAAAGTAATGTAATGCAGCATATTAATAGAATAGACAAAATATGCAATCACTTGAATAGGTGCAGAAATAATATTTGAGAAAATCTGATATCTTTTCATGATAAAATACTCAACAAACTAGAAATAGAAGGTACTTCTTTAGTCTGCTAAGTGGTAAATAAGAAAAAAAAAACAGCTAACATCATTTATAAAGGTGAAAAATTGAATGTTTTCCCCTTAAGACCAAGAACGAGACAAAAACAAACATCTGCTTTCATCACTTCTATTCAACTTTGTACCAGAGGTTATAGCCAGAGTAATTAGTGAAGAAAAATGAAATGTAAGGCATCCAAATTGGAAAGGAAATAGTAAAACTCTCTGTATTTGCAGATGCATAATCTTGTATAAGAAAATTCCTATGAAATCTACTAAAAACACAATTAGAACTAGCAAATGAATTCAGCAAAGCTGCAGGATACAAGATCAGTGTAATATTATATTTAATCACATTAAAAACAACCATTCCAAAAATAAAATGAAGAAAACGACTCAATTCACAGTAACATCAATAAGAATAAAATTCTTTGGTACAAATTTAATATTAGATCTAAGACTTATGTATTAAAAACTACAAAACCTCATTGAAAAAAATGTAAAAAGCCTAAAATCAATGGAAAGACATCCCATTATCATGGAATGGAAAACTTAATACTATTAAAATGGTGACACTGTTAAATTGGTCTGAACAGTCAATGAAATTCCAATCAAAATCTCAGCTGCCTTTTTTTTCTTCCTTCAGAAATTGAGAAATCTATCCCAAAATTCATATGACATTGGAAGATACCAAAAATAGTCAAAACAAACTTAAAGAGCAAAGTTGGAGGATTAACACTTTCTCATTTAAAACCTTAATACAAATCTGATGTAATTCAGATAGTGTAGTGCTGGTCTAGGATAGACATAGAGGTCAGAGGAATGGAGTCAAGAGTCCAGAAATAAATCTTTACATTTTTATTCAATTGATTTTCAACAAGATGTGCAGAGAAAATTCAATAGAGAAAGAATAGTGATTCAATAGTTGTGCAAAGGCATATGCAGAAGAATTGTAATTTAGAACTCCTATCTCCCAACGTACACAAAAATTAGCTCAAAATTTGTTATAGGCCTAACGGGAAGAGCAGAAACCATAAAATTATTATAATAAAACATAAGTGCAAATCTTCATGACCTTAATTTTTCAGGTCCAACACCAAAAGCAAGAACAGACAATGAAGGAATAGATAAATTGCTTCTCATCAAAACTGAAAACTTTCATGAGCAAAGAACACCATGAAGAAGTGAAAAGACAACCCTCAGAGTGGGAGAAAATATTTACAAACCATGTGTCTGATATGGGATTTTTAAGCAGAAAACATGAAGAACTCCTACAACTCAACAATCAAAAGCCAGGTAAAAATATTTTTTTTTAAATGGCAATGGATTTGAATACTTATTTCTCCAAAGAATAGATATAAATGTACAATAACTACATGAAAATATTTTACATGATAAATCATTAAAGATGCAAATCAAAACAATAACGAGATATAAGTTCATGCTGCCCAGATAACTGTGGTCACAAAGCCACTTGATAAAAAGAATTGGCGAGGATGTAGAGGAACTGGAACCCTCATACATGGACACTGGGAATATAAAATGGTGCAGCCAGTTTGAAAACAGTTTGGCAATTCCTCCATGTGTTAAACATGGTTACTAGATTACCCAGCCATTCCCTTCTAGGTATATCCCCAGAGAAAGAAAAACAAACTGGTGCATCACTGTTCATAGCAGCATTATTCATAATAGTCAAAAAGTAGGACAAAAACAAATGTCCATCAATGGATGAATGGATAAAGTAAAAATGATCTATTCTTTCAGTGGCATATTATTTGAAAATAACAAGAAATAATGTACTAATGCATGTTACAACATGGATGAACCTTGAAAAAATTACTCTAAGTGAAAGCATTCACAAAAGACCACATAATGTATGATTCAATTGTTTTGACATTTGTCCAAATCAATAAAGACAGAAAGTAGATGAGTGGTTGCCTGGGTTTGGGGAAGAGGAAAGGGGAAATGACCACTAATGGATATGGGATTTGTTTTAGGTGGGACAAAAATGTCCTAAAATTAGATTGTGGTAATGTTTGCACAGCCCTGTGAATATGCTAAAACACCTTAAATGGCATACTTTGGGTGAATTGTGTGCTATGTAGATTATATTTCAATAAAACTGTTTTTATTTTATTTTTAATTTTTTCAATAAAACTTTTTACTTTATTTTTAATCTTTTTTTTTTTTTTTAATAAAACTCTTTTTAAAAAGTTTTACTGGAGGTCCCTGGGTGTCACAGTTGATTAAGCTTCCAACTCTTGATTTTGGCTCAGGTTGTGATCTCAAGTTTGTGAGATCCAGCCCCTGTCGAACTCCCTGCTGGGCCTGGAGCCTGCTTGGGATTCTCTCACTCCCTCTCTCTCTCTCTCTTAAAAAAAAAAAAAAAAAAAAAAATAGTTGTAGTGAATGGCAAAGATCATCGATCTTTTAGTTTGTTTCAAGTTTTTACTTAAATTCTAGTTAACGGGGCGCCTGGGTGGCTCAGTGGGTTAAGCCGCTGCCTTCGGCTCAGGTCATGATCTCAGGTTCCTGGGATCGAGTCCCGCATCGGGCTCTCTGCTCAGCAGGGAGCCTGCTTCCCTCCCTCTCTCTGCCTGCCTCTCTGTCTACTTGTGATCTCTCTCTGTCAAATAAATAAATAAATAAATCTTTAAAAAAAAAATTCTAGTTAACGAATAATGGAAAACAACAGAGAAGTAGTTCACCCTCATTAAAAATAGATTTGTACAGTTTCATCATTAAGATTAAATTAACCAGGGGTGCCTGGGTGGCTCAGTGGGTTGAGCCTCTGTCTTTGGCTCAGGTCATGATCCCAGGGTCCTGGGATTGAGTCCCACATCGGACTCTCTGCTCAACGGGAAGCCTGCTTCCCCTCTCTACTTACTTGTGATCTCTCTCTCTCTCTCTCTCTGTGTCAAATAAATATATAAAAAATCTTAAAAAAAATATTTAATTAACCAAATGCAAAAGTTTGGAAATTTCTAACACCTTGAACCTCCTTCATCCCTCAAGCATGGTTTAACTCACACACCACTTCTTCCATGAAATTCTTAGTGGCTTTGTCCTTGTAGAAATATACTTTTTTCTTTCTACATTGCTTCAGGCCCATCTTTTATGGACTCAAAGTGTGGCACCACACATTGATCCGTCTGCATCCCCAACTAAGTAAACTCCATCGGGCCAT
This sequence comes from Enhydra lutris kenyoni, assembly GCF_002288905.1. Lineage (NCBI taxonomy): Eukaryota > Metazoa > Chordata > Mammalia > Carnivora > Mustelidae > Enhydra > Enhydra lutris. The sequence goes on from NW_019154105.1 coordinate 61,617,154, forward strand.
ACATAGTTCTGTTTCACTAGTATTCACAAAGAACATAGTCTCTCAGTAAATTTCTGAGCAAAAACAGACAACCCATGATTGAAAGAATGTGTCCAGCTACAACTAGACAGAAGGCATGCTTTGCTTCATGTATGCAAATGCTTAGTAAATTGAAGTACATGCCAATATTGAAATATTGGGTGCTCCCATATGAAATTCAGATTTCTAGACTCTTTTTTTTTTAAAGATTTTATTTATTTATTTGACAGAGAGAGATCACAAGTAGGCAGAGAGGCAGGCAGAGAGAGAGAGAGAGGGAAGCAGGCTCCCCACCGAGCAGGGAGCCTGATTCGGAACTCGATCCCAGGACCCTGAGATCATGACCTGAGCCGAAGGCAGCGGCTTAAACCACTGAGCCACCCAGGCGCCCCAGATTTCTAGACTCTTGAAAATCCGTAGAAAATTGAACCTCTACTCCTGCCTGATAACTCTCAACTGAATTGTCACTGTTACCTCCAGCTGTCAAGACTACCACTCCTGTCTACACACCCAGCTATTCAAATTTATTTACATTTTCTGCCTGCTCTATACATGCATCTGATTATGTGACTTCTATGTTCACCTGTCAAGTATTATTCAGCTTTCAATGGAGAAGGGATGCTGTTTTATCTGATTAAATTGCCTCAGAACAAAGACTGATGGCCCTTCCCAGAAGCTATGATTGGGATAAGTGGGTGAGTCATCAAAACATTCATACCTACTATTATGCCAATATCAAGGCTATAAGGTATTCCTTCCACCAAATAATTTAGTAAATAATTCATCCTGTTTTTTTCACCTTAGTAAAATTCCCCTGAAGTGTTTCTTTGTTCATTTAATGCTTTCTGGATTCTGCTGGGAAGTCCAGAAAATTACCCCAAGAGGTGGGCTGCCTCTGAAGCCATTCTCCATAATAAACCCCTGTCCTTGAAGCTGACTCATTCCCTGTCTGCCAGGGCACCTGTTACCCCATTCACCTCCATAAAGACAGGTAGAAAAAGCGACTCGATTCAGTCATGGTTTCAAGTGCTGTCTAACGACTCTCATCACTGATGACTTTCTAAAGTGCATCTGCTGCTTGGACCTCTGCCCCAAATTTTGGACACCCACTGGCCATCTCACATTTGAGCTCTTGATACACTCCCTGCATACCCCTCTCTTAAGTTTCTCCCATCAAAGCAATGGCAACTCCATTATTGTAGCTACTCAGGCAAGACCTTCAGAGTCACCTTAACTAATCCCTTGTTCTTCCTCCACACATTCTGTTCATGGGCAAATCCATTGGCTTTACCTTCAAAATATATCCCGATTTAACTTATCTCCCACCTCCACTCCATCTCCTGGTCCAAGCCAGCCTTCTCTGTTCGTGGAAACATGGGGGAAAGCCTCCACAGTGGCCTTCCTGCTTCTGCCCCTGCCCCTGCATCCCATATTCCCTTCAGTTCTTTCCCCAAACAGCAACGTTTTGAAATACATCACATCTCACTCTTCAGGTGCTGGCTTCTCCTCTCCCTCCAACCATTTTCTGACAAACTTAAAGTGTTTCAGGCCCCATATGATGCCAACTTTGTCCCCTCTCATCACTCCCAATGATATTCCACCCTCCACTCTATAGAAACCTCACACTCCATAGAAACCATAGAATGTTCTACAGGACTAGGATCCTGTTCCATGAAAAGGAGGTATATGCACAACTTCCAAAGGCCAAAGGATCCATGAGACCAAAAGCAAAGGCCAATAAACGCAGCTTGATAAGAAATAATTTATTAAGGGGACTTCCAGACAGAAACATGTCTTGGACACTGCAAAACAAGGAGATCCCCACAACCCCACCTCCCATCAGACCTGCTTTTAGCCAGAGGGGCTAGGAGTACAGGCTGGAGGACACCCAGAAGGAGAATGTTTGAGAATAAGTGTGCCTCACTCCCTTATCTCCAGAGCAAATAAAGGGCACTGTGCCCATGGGTACTTAAGGATGGGTTAAGCAAAAGGCAAGGATGGGGGTGGGGAGCCTCTGCTCCAGCTGGCTTTAGGTCATGGAGAGGACAGAGGATTTGTCCAAGATGGGTGTCAGTCTGGTTCACACAGATTCCCTTCTTCCTTCCCTTCTTGACTCAAAGTTCACTTTCCTGATGAGGCCTCCATGGATGCCCTCTTTCAAACTGTTTCCCCAGAACTTCTGATCCTCCTTACTCAATTTTTGGGTTTAACAGTTATTGCTATGTTTATTTTTTGTAATACACACACACACACACACACACACACACACGTAATATACATATACATACTAAGTTTACTTATATTTAGGAAATTATATATAAATATTTGTATTTTCCTTATAGCTAATGTATTCTGTCACGTATATCTGAATGTATTTTATATATTTTACTTATTCATGTATTTTAGTACATAGTTTATTTTTTATAGGTCTGTAGTCTGCCCCACCCTCCCAGAATATATAAGTGCTTTGGAGGCAGAAACATGTTGGTTGTGTTTCCTGCTGAATCCCCAAGGCTGAGAAGAGGAGCCAGCACCTAAGAATGTACTCAGGAAACTGAATGAGTCCCTTCTGTCCATGCCCCACTGAGCAGAACCCAGTTGCATGGTCCCCAACCTAATGGCAGGGGACTCTGGGAAATACAGAGGCTAGGGAGAAAGGTACCACACTCAAGCGTCCCTGCCATGGCCAGGACTTAAGTAGGAGCAGCTGACCCACAAGCCCATGCTGCACATTACCGTACAAGGCCACACTATGATGTCCTGTTTTGTGTTCTAGTCCATTCCTTCCAGTAGCACCCACTTTTCTCCCTTCTGTGTTCGGTTATAATTTTGGAGGTTCTCCGAGGCTAGGCCTGCATTTGTCACTTTTGATCTTCACCCTAGCTACCTTCCAGTCAGAGAGGCAGTGCTGGTAACCGAGGCCAGAGGAGACAGCCTTTCCTTACTCTTCTGTGAGGGAAAAAAGTACATTTCCTTCTTTAAATAAAGGCACATTCATTTCTTATTAGACACCTGGCAACTCCCCAAATGCTCCCACATGAGAACCTTCTTTGCCTTGTTCCCTGTCCTCCTGCCACCTCAGGACCTCTGTCAACTTCCTGGCTTTTAAATAACCAACTTGCCTAAGGCACACTGAACTTGAAATTCACCTGCGGGGTGGAGTTCAGATGCTAAGAGGCCCAAGCCTCGGAAAAGTATAAAGCATTCCCAAATAACATGATGAAAGAAGAGAACATTTGCATATTCTCTGGACACATTTGTTACATTGCAGTAATTTTACAGATGAAGAGACTGAGACCCTAGGAAGCAACTTGCCAGGGATTGCACGTCTGGCTGATGGTGAAGGAGGAAGAGAGCCTGGGCTGCTGCAACTGGAGAGCCCATGCCTTTCCTCTTACACCTGTCAACATGCTAAACTTTCTTACAAAAGAGAAAATGGCTTCAGTTGACTAGGTATTCACTGTTTGTAGCACTAAGCTCTTGACCTGGAGAACTACACCACATCCCCACAAGCACTCCGAGGTGGTTGCTATTATCTCACAAAGGGTGCTGTTAAGGACCACCTTACTGAAGGAACTAAACAAACATGCGGCTTGAAAGGTGCAGAGCAGGAATTCAACACAGACAGGCTGATTCCAGCTCCCAGTCTCCCTCCCTCCAGAATTCTTTGTGTGCAGTGGAACTAACACAGCCTCCTTCTGAACAAACAGACTAGCTCGCCGTCAAAGGCATCATCTGAGACACCAAAGGAGCCATTTTTTTGTTTTCTGGAGAAAAAATAAGCAAGCACAATTATATCCTAAAATATGTATGTGTGTCCATATCTGGTTTTGCATTTAAGACAGCTGAATGAAATACAACTCCAAAGAAATGCTGTGTGAAAACAAGAGTCTCTTTGGGGAAAATAATAGAAGTCAGAATTGCTGTGCATTGAGAAAGATTTTGTCACTGAGTCTGCCTTTGCCTCAGTCAATATGTTCTGTCCATATGAATTTGTAGTTTTGGCAATTCAGGAGTTATTCTGGAATATCCCTTGTCATCTAGACAACCTATAGACTGTATGCTCTGCTATCTACCCAGCTCTGAATAACAGCCATATTATTTTTTATTATTATATATTATTTGTTTGAGGGATACAGGTCTGTGAATCATCAGTCTTACACAATTCACAGCACTCACCATAGCATATACCCTTCCCAATGACCATCGCCCAGCCACCTTATCCCTCCCCTCCTCGCCCTCCCCTCCAGCAACCCTCAGCTTATTTCCTGAGATTAAGAGTCTCTTATGGTTCCTCTCCCCCCTCAGTTCCATCTTGCTTCATTTTTTCCTTCCCTACCCCTCAAACCCCCCACATTGCATCTCCACTTCCTCATATCAGGGAGATCATATGATAGTTGTCTTTCTCTGATTGACTTATTTCACTTAGCGTAATACCCTCTAATTCTAACCACATCATTGCAAATGGCAAGATTTTGTTTCTTTTGATGGCTGCATAGTATTCCATTGTATATACATACCACATATTCTTTATCCATTCATCTGTTGATGGACATTTAGGTTCTTTCCATAGTTTGGCTATTGTGGACATTACTGCTATAAACATTCAGGTGCACGTGCTCCTTCTGATCACTACATTTGTATCTTTAGGGTAAATACCCAGTGGTGCAATTTAACAGCCATATTCTTAAATTCTTGATATTTAATTGAATGATGGAGGTTCTACTTTTAACCTAATGACAATTCCCTTTTGTGGTCATTGACAAGAAATTATCTGGGACCATTCTAGGGACTATGCAGATACAGGTGCCTCCAAGAACAGTATCCTACAAGGCCTCAGCACTGGGCTTACAAAAGGAAGGGAATGTTACCAGGAGATGTGTTCAAGTAAATCTTTTTTTAATTTATTTTCAGCATAACAGTATTTATTGTTTTTGTACCACACCCAGTGCTCCATGCAGTCCATGCCCTCTCTAATACCCACCACCTGGTTCCCCCAACCTCCCACCCCCCCACCTCTTCAAACCCTTCAGATTGTTTTTCAGAGTCCATAATCTCTCATTGTTCACCTCCCCTTCCAATTTCCCCCAACTGCCTTCTCCTAACTCCCCATGTCCTCCATGCTACTTGTTATGCTCCACAAATAAGTGAAACCATATGAATATGGATGCTAAGATTCTCAACAAGATCCTAGCAAACAGGATCCAACAGCACATTAAAAAGATTATCCACCATGACCAGGTGGGATTCATTCCTGGGCTACAAGGATGGTTCAACATTCGCAAATCAATCAATGTGATAGAACAAATTATTATGAGAAGAAAGAAGAACCACATGGTCCTCTCAATTGATGCTGAAAAAGCATTTGACAAAATCCAGCATCCATCCCTGATTAAAACACTTCAAAGTATAGGGATAGAGGGAATATTCCTGAACTTCATAAAATCCATCTATGAAAGACCCACAGCAAATATCATCCTCAATGGGAAAAAGCTTGCAGCCTTCCTGTTGAGATCAGGAACACGACAAGGATGCCCACTCTTGCCACTCTTGTTCAACATAGTATTAGAAGTCCTAGCAACAGCAATCAGACAACAAAGAGAAATAAAAGGTATCCAAGTTGGCAATGAAGAAGTCAAACTCTCTCTCTTCGTAGATAACATGATTCTTTATATGGAAAACCCAAAAGACTCCACCCCAAACTCCTAGAACTCATACAGCAATTCAGTAACGTGGCAGGATACAAAGTCAATGTACAGAAATCAGTGGCTTTCTTATACACTAACAATGAAAATACAGAAAGGGAAATTAGAGAATCAATTCCATTTACTATAGCACCAAGAACCATAAGACACCTGGGAATAAACCTAACCAAAGAGGTAAAGGATCTGTACTTGAGGAACTACAGAACACTCATGAAAGAAATTTCAGAAGACACAAAAAGATGGAAGAGCATTCCATGCTCTTGGATCTGTAGAATAAACATTGTTAAAATGTCTATACTGCCTAGAGCAATCTAT
>NW_019154105.1:61623291-61702188 GCF_002288905.1 Enhydra lutris kenyoni
CTTATACACTAACAATGAAAATACAGAAAGGGAAATTAGAGAATCAATTCCATTTACTATAGCACCAAGAACCATAAGACACCTGGGAATAAACCTAACCAAAGAGGTAAAGGATCTGTACTTGAGGAACTACAGAACACTCATGAAAGAAATTGAAGAAGACACAAAAAGATGGAAGACCATTCCATGCTCTTGGATCGGAAGAATAAACATTGTTAAAATGTCTATACTGCCTAGAGCAATCTATACTTTTAATGCCATTCCAATCAAAATTCCACTGGTGTTCAAGTAAATCTTGTCTAGAAGAGTCAAGCCAAAATCAGGATAAAAACAGACAAAAGCAAACATAATGAGACAAATAGTAACAAAAGAAGAACAATTTTTTAAATAAAATTTTTAAAATTCTGAATTTAAAACAAATTACTTTTAATTTTTAAAAAGTTCAAACATTTTAATATGAACAAAATTGAAGACTAAACATTATGAGGCCAGGGGGAAGTGGGTGAAAAGGACCAAAGAGATAATCAGAGCAACAGTAACAGGACAGGGAGAAGCTGGATGGTTCCAAACAGAGACAGTTCATTCCTGAGGCTCTTGAGAAACTGCAGCCAGGGGCAGCATTCAGCATAGGAAGCCAACGTGTTGAAAGGCACAGAGGGGATGTGGGAGGCTGCACAGTTTGCTTTGAGTGAGGGACTGTCTGACACCAGGGAAGACTCAGTGGGTGCCATGTGGAGCAGAAGCCATCTTAACAATTTCTCTCCAGAGTGACAGAGCTCAGCACCACCCTGAAGGATAGAGATGGGAAAACCAAAGAGGGAAACACCCAGCAGGGAGAAGGGGGCAAAAGGGAGAAGAGTTAGACCTGACCCTGTTCTCCAGCTGTCTAAAATCCTGGCTGCTGACCTCTGGAAAGAACAAACCCCAGCAGCCTCAGCTGTGCTCCCAGAGGAGAAAGTCCCCTTCCCTGCCCCTGAGACCTGAGATCCTGCTCCGAGTGCAGCCAAGCATTTTCCCTTTCCTGGCCCCACAAAGGAGAGGGTTTTGTCCTCTTGCACAAGGAGGACTCATAATCCTTGTAGATAAGGGCTGGTAACTTTTTTATTCTTATTATTAATCATGTCTCTAACCTAAACAAGCCTCTTTTCAATGTACAACTTCTTAGTTAATAATTACCGAAAAATGCAATGACTTCTCCATTATGATTAGCTCCTGAACCTGCTGATAAGAAACACTATAGGTTTAAAAAAATTAAAAATACTGCTTACCTTACTGACTTAAGAGTGCTCAGTGGTTATAAGCACTGCTGCTGCAAGAAAATGACTAGACTATAAGTTCCCATTCTGCCACACACATGCTGGGTGATCCTGGGAAAGCAGCTAGCTGTCTTTATGAGCCCTAGTTCTCTGTAAAGCCAGGAAATAATATTTATACCACAGACCTGTGCCGAAGAGTAAAATATTCAGTAAGATATATAGGCAAAGTGCTTAATGTGGTGTTGGCCATATTAAGCTTTGAATAAATGATAAGATGTCTTCCTATCATAAGACGAGCTTAGAAAATACCATTAAAGGCACTTTGTTGTCACTATTGTTGTTAACGATGATGTTTGGTTTATTTGTTTTCTTTATTCCATCACTAGAATAAAATCATATCTCAGGGCAGGAAAAAAATGGCGACAGGATCACACACAGAAAGATCTTACTGAGTCAGAGAGGGTGTTTTGGGTGATGACATAGCCCAAAGACCCCAAGCCACAAAAACCAACCAACAAACAAACCATCAACATCTTCCTCAAAAGTTGAAAGTCATTTAAATAAGACCATTCCTGAAGATGAGTGGTTGTCTCTTGAAGTTATAGAAGGCTCTTTTACATATAATTCTATATAAAGCATGATGTTTCAAAAAAGGAATAGAGTGTTAACTACTTTTGTTGTCACCTTTCATTTTTAAAAGTGTCCAGTTTGCACAAAAATTATATGGTCACACGTTATGGCTTCTTTTTACTAATGAGGTGAGTCAGTCTGCAATAATGTCTTGAAAGCTAAATGAAGCCCAAGTTAATCTTCAGCATCGAGGGCAAGCCTTAAATTTAGGCACAGTGATCTGGGAACAAATTTGGTTATGAGCTTCCTGTTCGCTGGAATAAAAACATTACATGATCTGCGATTCTTATTTCTTAATTCTGTGATTCTTATTTCTAGAAAGGAAAGAGATAGTGGACAGTGAGTCCTTTATGAAAGCAGTTTTGTACGGGGGAGTTCCTATCGGGGACAGGGAATGATTAAATGGATTGTGAAGAAGGTAGCTCTTCTGAAGCATTATTAGTGAATTTGGGTATTCTGTTCCCCTCTGATGCTCACTTTGGGGATGTATGAGCATGTTTGGTAAATAGAAGGGAGAGATCATGGAAATCTCCTTTGGATTCAGATGTACATGGAAATATGAAGAGAGTCATTCCTTGGCCTTATAAAAGTCATTATACAACACTATGCATAAAATGAAGATGCATAAAATGGGAAAAAATGTATGTGGCATGGTAAATTTGACTTGACTCAAAAGGGGGAAAGAAAAGCTCACAAAACAAAACAACAAAACCCAGGCTTCAACCTGAGAGAACTATCAATGTATCATCCCCACACACTGGGTATCTATCATTTAGTCTGAATCTATGCAGGTCTCTGTCCAGTACATGATACCTGGATCCTTGGAAAACAGATATTGTTAGAGGTAAATCTAACACAACTTTCACACCTATCAGTGGGGTACAATGCAGCAATTAAATCAAATGAACTAGACTTATATGCACCAAAGCAGACATTCAAATAACATCATGCTGGGAAAAAAAAAAAAAATCTAAGCTAATTATAGAAAAGTAAACATTGTATGATAATATTTGTAAAAACTTCTAAAACTTCAGTGTATGATTTATGAATTCAAGGTATAAATATTTGACTGGTAAATTATGTTGCAAATTCATCCTAATAGTTGTCTCTTGGGAAGGAGGGGCTGATATGGAATGGGAAAAAGCAGTTAACTTCAACTTCATAGTAATATTATTTTATTAACAACAATGTGTGACGCCAATATTATAAAATGTTAATACCTGTTAATTACGGATGGCAGGTGCACAGATGGTTGTTAAATTATTCTCTTTTTGCTTTTGTATCTTTCAATTTTTTGCTTTTCCAAAGTATGGAAGCATTACTACTTGATAAGTTCATACTGAGAACCAAGCACAACTGCTCTGAGACACTTGTTACCCCACATACCGTAGTGAAGCATTCCTCCTCCTGCCACAGAATACACACCTCTGACCACCCTCAGGTTTGGAGCAGTCCCAGAGGGAGAGCATCCCTGACAAAAAGCCTTGTGACAAAAAGACAACCCCTTCTTAGGTTGGTTTCTGGTCTACGGCCAGACCTGACACCAACAGAAGCTAACATATTTTTTTAATATCTCAATAAGTACCGTGCACTAGATGAAGAACTTGCCACGCATTACCTGACATATACCTCCCAACAGCACAAAGGAGGCAAGAACCATAATTATCTCTATTGGACTATGAGAAAACTGAGATTCTCAGAGTTTGGCAACTTGCTTAAGGTCACAGGGTAAATAGATGTAGGTGCTAGATTTTTATCTGAGGTCCGAAAGGCTCCAAAGCTCAATTTGTAGGCCCTGGTGTGAAAAAGATTAGTCTTGATGTGAAATTCTTCTCTTACCCGTGTAGACTTTGCCAACATGGAGAGACAAGAGCCATTATATTGGGATCAGATGCTGATTGGTACCTTCAGTAAAGCCATGTCTAAAGAAGCCACAGAAAATCAGGACAGAGTGGTAAGTATGAAAAAGCAAACCCAGTTCCGTGCTAGAGAGATGAGAACTGAGAACGTGCAGGGACAGGAAACAAGCTGGCAACAGATGAGCAGGAAAAAGATCCATGGGTTCCTCCAGCTGAGCATCCTGCCACCATTTTGGATGAGGTCTCTGACTGAATTGGTCTTCATGAGGAACTGCCTCTCACTTTGTCTGAGATTTCTGTTTCTCTTACTATCTGCATACATGCACCATTCCAAACAAATAAACAAACAAACAAAAACACCTTCAAATTGAACCAAAAGAGCATAGATGAAGCTCATGCATCATTGCATCTAATGCTTTCATGCCCACATGGAGTCCTCACTGTCTCCCTTTTAAAATCAAGGAAACTGAGGCTCAGAAAGACCAAATCCCTTGCCCAAAGTCATAATTCAAATCTAATCACACCGCTTTGAAACCTGTTTTGCAGCTCTTAAAATGCTTTCTAAGGATGATGTAAAGAGTTGGATGTTGGGGCATCCATGGCTAAGAAATGTTGTGAGATGGGGATATCAGAACAGTTCTGCCCCTTACTTGTAAAGCAGACTGGAAACCAAACTGGGAGAGACCCGGGGTCACTATGGTCGATGGGAATCAGGTCTTTCAAGAGTGAGCTGAGCATGTGTATGTAGGAGTGTAGGCACTTAAGTGTGTGTGTCTCTGTGGAAATGTGAATGTGTGGATGGGCCTGGGTGTTTCTGTGGTGGGATGCATGTATGATATAGTATGCATGGATGTAAGGAGTGTGAGGTTTTTAAATCTATAAAAGGAACTTTGTGATTCATGACAAGAAAATCTATTGAAAAAAAAAATCAGAATTCCCTGTCAGTTAGAGATCTGGGCTAAACTCATCTCCCTAAGGTTTTGTTTTTATGGAATACATCAACTCTGCATTTGCCAAGACTTCAGCCTAGATTAGATGCAAGAATCACTTATTTCACTGACCTTGAGCTCTCTAGGACTTTTAATCTTCTCTCTGAGATGTTCAATTGTAAAGAACTAGAAAAATTTCCAGGGACCCTTTACAAACGTCTCACAAAATGAAATACAGCAGTGTCACCATCACACACTCTGGCTTGGTGACTCCCAGAGTCCTTTCCTTTGTGTTAACTCACTGGACCCACAATAATGAATCTGTGAAGGAGGCAATTCAATTTAAGAAACTGAGGCTTAGGGACAGGCATTATGCAATATAGCCAATGGGACATATTGAAAGATATGAGGCAGAAACAAAATTTTCATTCAGGATTGCTTTCTCCCAGTCCTATGATCTTGAAAACAGACCCCCAAATGTTCTCTGATTTTGCTTTTTCCCTCTCCAGTAAACCACCCTCTCCTCATTATTTTTCACTGGTTTCTGCCCAAGATTTTTGTATCTTTTGGTACCATGTAGCTTTCTGTCCTTCATGGCGAGAAAGTCTCTCTTGTCTCTATGTAGGCATTATGGCCTAAAGTGTGCCTTTCAGCCTGCATTTCAACTCCTTCTGAAAGTTCCTCAAGAGCTTTGCCTGGTTTCTATAAGCTAGGGCAGTGTTGCTCAAACTTCAGTAACGTGCAGACTCCATCTGCAAGAAAACCATTCTTATGGACCCCCTAGTGCTGTCTGGATAATTTTAGTTTAATGTAACTTAAATATGCATACATATAAACTCATTATAACCACCTTATGCTTACAGCTGTTATATTGGTATGAACCCTAAAAATAAAAACGTGCACGTTCTATCTTTACCACTTTGGTGTGACTTAATCAATTCTTGTGACAATTCTTGTGACTTATTACTATAAGTTGTGATGCCATTTGGTGTTTATTTGAAATAAATGCATCACTTCCCTGTAAAATTCTACTTGGATTCTTTTCCCCACAATTTAGGTAATACTAATTGATGATAGCATGATAAAAACTACACAGACATAAGGAAGGAAATTGCTTGAAATGCGTAGTTTTGAGATAATCTTATGATCGATCTTGAGTATATGGAAACTAGTTTTGAAAATTATCTTCAAATTTACCACAAAAATATCTTTTCCGGTCCCAAAGCAGAGTGAAGAAGACTGTCAGAGGTCAGGTCCAGCTGACTACGTGGAATGGGGAATAGGCAAAGAAGGGTTTCCTGGGAAACTCTCAGACCTCAAGTAAGGCCAGAGACCAGAACTCTGTAAGGGTTTTTTTAAAAAAGAGCTAATTCACTAGCCCTCCCATGGTTCCATGATCCTCAAAAGGCCAGTGAGACCCAGGCCTGGACAGGGAAGGGGCTTCACAATGTGCATCTAAGCCATTGGCGTCCTAGTGTCAGGGGAAGGAAACAACATTAAACCAGGAAGATCTAGGGGCACCTAGGTATCTCAGTGGGTTAAGCTTCTGCCTTCTGCTCAGGTCATGATCTCAGGGTCCTGGGATCCAGCCCTGCATCAGGCTCTCTGCTCGACAGGGAGCCTGCTTCCCCCTATATCTCTGCCTGCTGCTCTGCCTACTTGTGATCTCTCTCTCTGTAATAAATAAATAAAATCTTAAAATAAACAAACAGGAAGATCAGAGGAATAAATATGATGTGGGTGGGACTTCTGGACAGAAGGGCTGGGCCTTGGGCTACTCAGATCTACGCTGAGGTAAATAAAAGCTTGAGGGGGTATGACTTGAGTCCCATCCTTGATGGGCCCAGGTCTCCAGAGGAGAAAATGAGAAAAACAAGGGCCCCAGTTCCAGAAAGATAGGGGTGCAGCTTCTGAAAATCCACTCTTCTAAAAAGCAGTGAGAAGACTGGCAAAAACTCCTAAAAAGCTACATTTTCAAGAAACTTTTTAACAATCAAAGGAGTGTTTATTCAGGAAAAATGGCTGAACCTAATAAGCATGGGGAGACCGGGACACATTAAATTGTCCTCATACCATCACCTTCTCCCCAGCTCTTGAAAGTCAGCAGCCTTGCAATGGCAGGAGCTGTGAAAACTGGCCCCCTCCATGCCACTGGAGGGGAGAAGAGCAGGTTTGGACCTCCCCAAAAGCTCTTCTCTGGAGAATATCACTATTTGGTGTGTCTGGAAGCTCACTGGAAAGCCTCATTCTCAGAGCTCATCTATTGGACCTGACCCAACGCTTGCTCTGTGCTAGCAGTTCCACTCACAGGGAATCTGGCAAAAACAATCAGCCACAATCACCTGACATCACAGCTGCCCCGGTGGCATTACCAGTAGGTGCTAAGAAGAGGCTGGTCAAAATACTTAAAATCTAGGGTCTGAAACCAACACATGGTTATTATCTTGCTTTTCGGGAGGTTAAAAGTCTGACCCCAGTCTCCTGGGCTAAAATCAAGGTATAGGCAGGACTATATTCCTTCTCCAGGCTTTAAAGGAGCCTCTTTTCCCTGCCTTGCCCTGTTTCTCCAGTCTGACTGTACTGGTTGGCTTGTGGTCCTTCCTTCCCTCTTCACATGCAGCATCCCTGCATCTCGTTGACTGTTCTCCCATAGTCACATCTCCTTCAGATACTCTGTCTGCTTCTCCCAGGTATGTTGGTCCTTCTTCAATAATTCAGAATAATCTTCTTTTTTTTTTTTTTTGAAGGAACCTTGAATTTTATTTAATTTTATTTTTTTAAGTGTTCCAAAATTCATTGTTTGTGCACCACACCCAGTACTCCATGCAATATGTTCCCTCCACAACTCAGCTAATTAGCAAACTTAATTCCATCTGCAAACTTAATTTCCCTTTACCATGAGCATAATTTATTCATGGGGGTCTAACAATTAGGGTGTGGATATCCTTGGGGGGCATTATTTTTACTATCATGCCATATGATGCAACAATTCTACTCCTAGCTCTATCTAAGATCATACAAAACATATGTCTATTAAAAGTGTGTATATGGGAATATGCACAGCAGTCTTATTCATAGCCAAACGATATAAATCGTTCAAATGTCCACCAACTGATGAATGCATAAACTAAAGCATTATATCCATACCATAGAATATTATTGAGCCAAAAGAAGAAATTGTTGTTGTTGTTGTTGTTTTTAATGAAGTATGAATAACCTACAGTATTATATTTGTTACATTACGTGTGTAATGTAATGGTTCAAAAATTCTATACTTAGGGGCGCCTGGGTGGCTCAGTGGGTTAAAGCCTCTGCCTTCCGCTCAGGTCATGATCCCAGGGTTCTGGGATCGAGCCCCACATCTGGCTCTCTGCTCAGCAGGGAGCCTGCTTCCCTTCCTCTCTCTCTGCCTGCCTCTCTACCTACTTGTGATCTCTGTCTGTCAAATAAATAAATAAATAATCTTAAAAAAAAATTCTATACTTATTCAGGGCTCACCACCCTAGGTGTGGTTACAAAACAACATTGTTACAGAATTATTGACTATATTCTCTATGCTGTATTTTCATTCCTATGACTTGTTTATTTTATAATTGGAATTTTTACCTCTTAATCCTCTTCACATTTTCACTCCCCTCACCAACTTCCCCTCTGGAAACTTCCAGTTTGTTCTCTGTATTTAAGAGTTTGTCCTTCTGTTTATTTGTTCATTTGTTTTGTTGTTTAGATTCCACATGAAGAAGGGTGCCTGGGTGGCTCAGTGGGTTAAAGCCTCTGCCTTAGGCTCAGGTCATGGTCTCAGGGTCCTGGGATCAAGCTCTGCATTGGGCTCTCTGCTTGGCATGGAGCCTGCTTCCTCCTTCTCTCTCTCTGCCTGCCTCTCTGCCTACTTGTGATCTCTGTCTGTCAAATAAATAAATAAAATCTTAAAAAAAAAAACACATGAAGAAAAAAGAAAAGGAATGACGTTTTAATACATGGTTTAAACTGGATGAATCTTGAAAACATTATGCTAACAAAAGAAGTCATACAGGTCACCTGGGTGACTCAATTGGTTGAATATCCAACTCTTCGTTTTGACTCAGATCATGATCTCAGGGTCCTGGGATGGTGCCTTGCATTAAGCTCTGTGCTCAGCAGAGAGTCTGCTTAAGGATTTTCTCTCTCTCTCTCCCTTAGCCGCCCCCTTCCCCAAATCCCCTCTCAATTAAATAGATAAATCTCTAAAAAACAAACAAGCAAACAAAAAAGGAGACATACACAAAAGGCCACTCAACACCATTTACATGAAGTATCAGAATAGGCAAATACACACAAACAGAAGGTAGATTAGTGGTTGCCAAGGAATGAGGGAAGGGAGGAAATAGGGAGTGACTGCTCCAGGTATGGGTTTCTTTTAAAGGATGAGAAAAATGCTATGGATTGGTAATGATCAATGAACAACTTTAAGAATATATCACAAATCATTTAATCGTACACTCCAAAAAATGCAAATTTCATGGTATGTGATTTATATCTCAACAAAGTTGTAAAAAATAAGATTTAAAAATCCAGATACAGATTTGGAGCCAAAGTCTAAAGTGGTAGTGACTTTCTGAGTGGGTCTGAGAATTAGGTTTTTCAAAGCATTTCTCCCCCATGAGCCTCTTATAGAAACTCAGTATGAGAAAGTTAGTGCTGTGGACTCTCCCTCCTGGTCATCATCTCATCTGTCCACCAAACTTAGCATCGTTCCCCTAACTTGCAGGAAGAATAGCCAGGCCATTTCCCCATGGTCACACAGCTAACCAGCAGTGTCTAGGATCTGAGTCCAAACTTTGACTCCGAAGCCTGAGTAGGTAGCTTCTGAGCACATGTGAGCATTACCTCGTACCAGGAACTAACACCAAAACAACAACAAAAACAGATAGTTTTGCCGCTAAAAGACAACCTCTCTCAGCCACATGTCACTGATGATATGACCATAATACACATTAATGAAAATGAAAATTAATCACCAGCCACCCCACTCTGAGTTCAGCTTGAAGTCTCGTATTTGGTTCATGCTTTCATAATCATTATTCTAACTGAAGGGGGTTCTGAGGGCTCTCAGAGGCCATGTCAGCACTATACAATGCTCTCAATAACTTTTTCAACATTTCCCTTTATTATCAATTAATATTTATGAGTGTCTAGAAGTTCACATCCCAGTATTGGAGAAATGCTTTATGAAATGACTTGTGTAGAAAGCACTGAATGTGTATGCATGCATACAACTCTTACATCTGAGCTTAATTTCTGAATTTATTTGATTCAGATTTCATTAACCCATTGGCAGAATGTTATATAGGTGTATGACCTGGGTCCTCAAACCCAAGTGTGGAGATATTAATATTCATCTGTTATGTGGGTAGGTCACCTAGGTGAAATGATTCTGTATCATTAGGCTCCACGAATGACAGGCAATAAATGAATAAAACAGTCTTTTAAGAAAATCCAAAAAAGGCTAAAGTCTTTCCCACCAACAATAAAAGTGACTCGCCCATCTGAAGCAAACACATGTTATCAATGCTTTTGGCATTCCACTAAAGCTTTTGGGACATGAACATTCAATAATGATTCTACTTCAAAAGTCGACTCCCACAGTATGATAAATCATTAACAGTGCCCTGAATTGTGTGTTCACCATTCTCAGCAAAATGGGCAATGTGAAATAGTCACTTTAATCCTATAGCCAGAGTCTAGGCCTCAAATGGACTTTTGAGATGATTTGTTCACAAGCATAACTATCAAGCAAAATCCAACATCTTAATTAAATAGCTGAGGTCCAGAAAGGTTTGCCTATTTGTCTGAGGCCCCATATCTGGTTAAACATACAGCCAGGTTAGACTCTGTCTCTAAATATTTTTCTCAAGTAACACTGAGCATCCACTGTGTACTACAAGATGGGATGTGGACTGGTTTCCGGGACCCCTGCAGTAAACTGGGGTAGCAGCAGTTGAATCAATATCCACAGTGCAACACTACAAAAGCTCTGTATCAGAGTGCTTGGGTTCAAATCTCACCACGTCCAGTTATTAGATGGTATCTGAGTTCCATGATCCAAAAAATGGGGATGGACATTGCACCTACATCTTAAAATTGGCACATTAACTGACATAATATCTGTGAAATTCTCAGTACCATGATAAAGCTAAGAGCAAGGTTCCAAATCAATATTCAGATAAGAGGTTCATAATGCAGCCTGGGAAGCAGAGATAGAGTTATCTTCAGAACAAGGAAGATACGGCAGGTCAAATAATATCCACCGCCTCCCCAATATATCAGGTTCCCATTCCTGCAACATGTAGATATTTCTTTATATGGAAAATGAGGCTTTGTAGATACTATTAAGTTAGGAAGCTTAGATGGAGAAACTATTATATATTATCTATGTATGCCCTAAATATAATCAACAAGCATTCTTACAAGAAAAATGTGGAGGGAGATTTGACATGGAGACACACTGAAGAGAAGGCAATGTGTAGGGGGGAAGAGAGATATTTGAAGATGCTGGCCTTCAAGACTGGGGTGATGAGGTCCAATACCAAGGAATGATGGCAGTTACCAAAACTGGAGGAAACAAGGAACAGATTCAGCTTTAAACCCTCAAAAGGAACTCTGGCCCTGCTCATATCTTGACAGGCTCAGTGACATTGACTTCAGACTTCTGGCCTCCAAAACTGTAAGAGAATAAAGGTGTTCCATCAAGCCATCAAATGTGTGGTATTGGTTTCAGCAGTCCCAGGAAAGTAACACAGAAGACTTCTTGGAAGAAGGGATTTTTTTGAGATGCCTACCACATCAGGAGTCAAAATTAACTGGGCAGATGGGAGAAGAGAGGTTTGGTACATAAAGGAAAATCTCTGAGGAGGCTCTGAGCTCATCATTACTCAAACTGGAGTGAAGATTATCTCTAATAGAGTGGCTGAAGTTGAGGCAAGACAGGAAGGAGAAAGATCATCAAAACCCTAGAAAACATACCAGAAATTTGAAGTTTATTCTAAAGATACAGTGTTTAAACTTAAATGGGCCCTTTCTGAGATTGATTGATTGACTTACTGATTTTAATTTCAATTTGATTAAAAAGAATGAGACTTATAGCATTAGAAAAGGCACATGGCGGGGGCGGGGGGCACCTGGGTGGCTCAGTGGGTTAAAGCCTCTGCCTTCGGCTCAGGTCATGATCCCAGGATCCTGGGATCGAGCCCCACATTGGGCTCTCTGCTCAGTGGGGAGCCTGCTTCCCTTCCTCTCTCTCTGCCTGCCTCTCTGCCTACTTGTAATCTCTGTTTGTCAAATAAATAAATAAAATATTTAAAAAATATTTTATAGAAAAGGCACATGGGATATTGTTGATGCTGTCTATAATTGTGCTACGTAGCAATATTAAAAACCTCCCGGGGTGTGTGTGTGTGTGTGTGTGTGTGTGTGTGTGTGTGCATGTGCACAAGTACGTGCTTAAATCCTTTCCAAAATCAGCATCAAATGTCCAGAGGTTGTAATTCCATTTAATTCGGTAGTAACTAAGTTTGTTCCCCAAATGAACTTTACTGGACTTGAGGGTGTGTGGTCAAAAGCAGGGAAAGATACTTCCATTCCTGCTAAAAATCATGCGATTAGAAAACAACAGGCAGCCACTTGCCCTGTGGTTGGTTGCTCTTGTCAATGTCTAGTGTGACTCAGAAGAATCTCAGTCTTGGTTCTGACTCTGCTGGAGGTGAAATGAGGAGAGACCATGTGACCTATGCCAGCCCCAGCAGGAGTGTTTCATGCACATTACCTTTGGTTCTTTCCCAACCCCATACTGTACTCATTTTTATTGTTTCATATTGTAGGAATCATAAGCTTAAGGAAACTTGCCAGTGTCCACAGAGATGTTCATAATCCAAGTTCAGGTATTGTCTTTTTAGTTTCCTACTGGTTGAAACTTTTTAGTTTCCTACTGGTTGAAAGGGAGCGATAGTCCTATGTTTTCTTGGTTTAGGGTCTAATGAAAAGGATGTAGAGATCCAAAGAAGTGTCAGGATAAATTCCCTTCTAAGAGTGCAGTACTTTCCTGAGTTCATGGCAGAAGGTTCACCGTCTTTTAGAACAGGAGAGCAACACCAGAGATTTAATGTTATCTATTATTTTCATATTTATTAGGAAATAGTTAAGTGCATGGGGCGCCTGGGTGGCTCAGTGGGTTAAAGCCTCTGCCTTCAGCTCGGGTCATGATCCCAGGGTCCTGGGATCGAGCCCCACATCGGGCTTTCTGCTCAGCAGGAAGCCTGCTTCCTCCTCTCTCTCTGCCTGCCTCTCTGCCGACTTGTGATCTCTGTCAAATAAATAAATAAAATCTTAAAAAAAAAAAAGGAAATAGTTAAGTGCATACAAAAGTGGAATAAATTGTCTGGTAAATCTACATATCTACTAACCATATTCAACAATTTCCAATTATCTTCTATAATTGATTACTCAGTCCTTTTCAAAAATGTATTAGTGACTAAAGCAAATCCAAAACTCCATTTCATTCCTATATTCTTTAGCATGTATCTCCAATGAACAGGGATATAATCCACAAACTAGAATACTACTATGACACCTAAAAAAAAAATCATCATTAATTCATTGGTATTATCATATACGTAGGGCATAAGTGGATTCTTTGTTTGTTTTGATACAGTCTTTTTTCATACTTTTTGTTGTTTTTGTAAAATACACACACAGAATACATCTATAAAACAAGAAATCAAAATTTATTCATCACATTTATCTGTTAAGCCCTTGTGTTTTTTTTTCTTTTTTTTTCCCCTTATGCTATTGGTTTGTGAAAGATAGGTCAGTTGTCCTTTAGAATATTCTTATTCTAAATAATAAAGCTTCTCAGTTTATATGTGACTGTTTTGGTTTCTGTCCATCCTCCCTCCTAGACAATACTTAGTAGCATCTTTTTTGACTCTTGAGAAAATCTTTGGGCAATATGATCATCAGATATTCTTTATTCATCTCTTTGCTTATTGTGGTGATATTTAACTGGCTTCTTTGTCTTCTTACTTTCCTATAAATATAAGTAAGTTCTGGAGCTGTGATTATATTAGAATTCAACACCTCCCCCCACCTTGACAAGAGTACTCCATAGATGGGGCTGTTCCCTTGGTATTGTTCACAATATTTAACTTAGCGATGAGCTAAGTTCAATATTGCTAAACTTGACCGGTGGGTTCAGGTGGTAATCACTGATGCCTTCATTTTAATGGTCCCCACCAGCCTGTATTGGTTTGTATTTAAGTATAATTAAATAGCCATATATGGTAAATAAAAGTTCCTCAGAGAAGAATTCAAGATGAAATGTGGATAAAATTGTAAAATTAGAAAATTAAGTGTCTGAATATTATAACAAAGTTATTGATTCAGAATGAAACAATTGGATCAAAGTTTGATGGGGAACTTTATGAGGGAATCAGTGTTACCACTTGAACCCACTGGTCAAGAGTAGCAACACTAAACTTGACTCACCTCATTATTGTGGTCAATAGAATGGGTAGAACACCACCTGTGAGTTATTCTTGCCAGGGGAAGCTGATTTTTGATCTAGCTTTTGAGAAGTTGTCCCACAAAAGGGAAGAGAGGGCTGTAATAACTGGGGAAAGAAGTGGAGTCAGGAGCAAAGTTTTGTTGTTGTTGTTGTTGTTTTAAGATGGCAGAAACAATAATGTTTTTATGTTGATAATGTTCCAGAATAAAAGGGGAAGTGTTGTGGAAGAAGGGAAAAGTCATCAAGGAGTGACGTCCTTAAACAGTCACAAAAGGATGGGATCTAGTACCCAAAGGACTTAGCCATCAACAGGAACTCGGACAATGTATCTCTAGAAATCAGCAGGGGTGAAAATAGAGTTTATGTGTATGCATGCATGGTAGCTGGGTATAAAAATTGAGACAGCTTGTTCAAGAGTTTGTTCAAATGCTCTGAGAGCTTCTATTTTCTCAGTAAAATTAGAAACGATATCATCAGCTGAATGTAAGGAAAAGGATGGAAGTGCTAGAGGTACAAGGAGATAGGAATTGGTATGAAGGAGTGTCAGTTGTATTCCTCACTGCCCTTCACAATCTTATGCTCCAATAAACAGTGTGTCAGGGAATCACTTTGTCCTCATCTGATACGAAATATCTCCATTGGTGGGTCTGTTGCAAGATGACTTCATAAGTGATTCCTATTGACTATATCAAGCATATTCATGGTCACCCTAGGCCAGAAACAGCCTCACTCCATAATCGCTTATGACCAGAGTGGCATAGTACAGAGCTTGGGAATTGGGTAAAAAGGAGAGTCTGATGCCAAGTCCTCAGAGGACACTGTGAACTGGACAAAAACCATTGACTGTCTACTTCTAACACAGAACTTGTTCTCTTTTCCTGAACACCCTGCTTCTCTCTTCAGTCTCGTTCGTATACCTTCTGTTCTCAGCACTTTCACTGTAATGAAAGTCAATTTGGGCCGTTCCAAATGAAGCATCAGCTTCAGTGACAATTACTCTTTGATCCATGGCCTCTTGTCTGTGGTGTCAGTGAAATGCATGCAGTGTCTGGGCAGGTGGCTAAGTCCTGCTGGCCTCTGAGTTCATGTGGGCTGGATAATTAGGAAAAATGTTTAATGTACTAAGAATCTCAGGTAGAGCCGTGTCCAGTGCAAGCAGTTCTCATTTGGCCTACAGGTTGGATGCTGGACTCCCAGGGTTTAAAGTGTGAACTCTCGTGGACCCCAGACCATCTACTTCCCTTTTGTTCCATTTATTTTTGCAAAAGAGAAAAGCAAACTGTGCCCTTCAATAATAAATAGCGTCAACCTATGACCCTGGTTATGAAAATTCCATCAATAATAATTTTAAGAATGTGTGTTTTGCCTGTTAGTCTTCCAGGCAAAAAATAAAGAACTTCCAAAGATGTTTTCAGAGATATGATAACATACTGGAAATTTCAGAAAGAAAGTACATTGTGGGTGGAATTGGGACCAGGGAGATGCAGTGGCCTCGTCAAAGGAGGTTGGGGGCTGGAAGATCTGGGGTGTGATTTCATGTAATGAGTAAATGGCCTTAGGCCATGGAACTCTTTCAATGAAAGTGAAACATCTGCAAATCAGGATAAGAGCACAGACACCCCTACTGGAATTCATCAGAACCCATTGAGATAAAGCACACAATGAAGTCTTTGACATCATCCAGTTTCCCATAAAGAAATTTGCTCTATGGCCCCTATCTAAAGTATAATCCTTTCCCTGTGATATCTCTTAGGAAGAAAGAATGGCAGGGAGGAAGGAGGAGATAGAAGAAGGGAGGGATGGAGAGATAATAAATGTGTGATGTTACGAACCCCTAAATTTATGGTAATTTTTTTACAGCAGTAATTAGGAAACTCATACAACAATCAAAGATCTCAAGACCAGCGATCTACCTCCAGAATTTCTGCAGTGCCATGGCTGGAGAAACAAAATATGTCCCAAGCCTAGACTGGCCAAGAACATGGCCAGTCATCCCTTTGTCAAGAAAAGCAAATTGTATGCAGGTAAACCGACTGAGTGAGATGCTTGTCAGAACCACAAAGAACTCTGGGGAAGAGATGCCAAGCCACAGCTGATTAGGGGGACAGTGGAGAGACCAGGCAGGCAGGGCTACCCACTGCCACCAAAAACTGCAAGGAGAGGGAGTTAACACTTTCTTAGCAGTAAGCCAGAATAAAAGGGATAGAGTGAAGAGAAATTGTTTTCATAATACCAAGGAGTTTGCATTGATAGCATTTGGGGGCAGATAATAGTAATAATAATGGCTAATTACTGACCCTCACATGTGCTTGGCTCTGGCTAAAATCTTTGAGGGTGTTCTAGGCTTAAGTTGGCACCATCAAATCTTCACACATGCTGTACCATGAATTCCTTCCAATCACTGAATGACGTTAAGTGGAGGGCTGATAAGACCATCAATTTAGCTAGAGACAAATATGTCTGAAGTGAAACGAGCCTTAAGAACACGAACACAGGGGCGCCTGGGTGGCTCAGTGGGTTAAGCCTCCACCTTTGGCTCAGGTCATGATCTCAGGGTCCTGGGATCGAGCCCCACATCGGGCTTACTGCTCCGCAGGGAGCCTGCTTTCTCCTCTCTCTCTCTCTCTCTCTGCCTGCCTGTCTGCCTGCTTGTGATTTCTGTCTAATAAATAAATAAAATTAAAAAAACAAAACAAAACACGGACACTGGGGTGCCTGGGTGGCTCAGTCCATTGAACATCCAACTCTTGGTTTTGACTCAAGTCATGATCTCAGGATCCAGGGATGGAGCTCTGCCTCGCTCCGTGGGGAATCTGCTTGAGATTCTGTCTCTCTCCCTCTGCCCCCCACTCCCCCTCGCTTTCTCTTTCTGAAATAAATAAATCTTTTTAAAAAAGGAACACAAAGAAACAAAAAAAATCATTCAAATTAATTGTTCAAATTTGTTTCCTTTATGGAGCCACAAAAAAAGGAACCTCTGGTTTCCTGGTGTGGGCAGGAATGCCTCATCACTGGCACCCACTCACATCTTTGGTGATACCTGCATGTCACCTAACTCTCACTCTTGCCACATCTACCAGCTCTGCCCTGAGTTCCACTTCAGGATTCTCCTCTGACTGATACTCTGTATAACCTTCAAAAAGCTAATTAAACCCTATATCTCAATTTCCTTGATTGGCTTAAATAGCAGTTAATTGATCAGAGGTTTCTGGAGATTAAAGAAAACTACCCATTAGTCACAAGGAAAAGTCTCAGTGATTAGTCTGATGACAGGAGGCTTTCTAAATGTAAAGCACGACTGAAGTCCCTGACAATCTTTCTGTCAGCCACCAACCAGCCTACTGCCTTGGCAGGCCGTCCAGTTCTGATCTGTGCTGAGGGTCCTAAGTGGGAAGCAGGTGGAACAGGGAGGGGTCCCTTGTGTGTCATTTAAAATATAGGTCTCTTTTCTTGACTCACTATTTCACCACTGAAAGGTGGCCCAAGGGAAATCCATCCTTTCCTTACTGGCTAGTCTCTTTCTTTCTTCCTTTCTTTCTCTCTCCCTTCCTCCCTTCCTCCCTTCACTCCTTTCCTCTTCCTTACCTTTTCCTTTCCTCTCCTTCCCTCTCCATCCCTCCCCTCCCTTCCCTTCTTTCTTTCTTTCTTTCTTTCTTTCTTTCTTTCTTGTCCCTTGTTTTCATCATTTCAGAACTTATCATATTTGTGGAGTGCTGTGGAGCACACTGACTGTCACAACACAGGTTATTCTCCACTGAAAGTCTCTGAAACTCCTATTTCCAGAGGGTTATGACAGTAGTAAGGAGAGGCTCCAGGATGAAACCCAGAGTTTCTTGAAAAAAAAAAAAATCAAAACAAGAATGGGATTAGCAAGAATGTGTCCACCAGGCCTGGGTTAAGAACACAGCATCGTAGAAAAACAAGAACACAGCATCGTAGAAAAACCAACAGTTTCAAACTGAATAATCTGTCTCTGCTAATGTCTCCCTATTTATTTGATGCAATAGAATGAACACTGACCAAGATCCTGCCCCATGCCGGATCTTGGGCTAGAGATTTTATTGCTATATTTTATATAATCTTACTTACTTCTTCCACTTAGCTCTCAGTGAGCTTCTCAGGGAGCCCATGATGTCAGTGCCATTATCTCTGCTTTGCATTTGTGAGACTGTGGTTGGGACAAGTTGTCGCATTCCTGACAAAGAGGAGGTTTTAACACCCTATCTATGTGTGCTAGAGTTCAGCCCTTTCCGTAATATCAGATGACCTCTAGAATATGATGTAAGTTGATATCAGAATTTCCTGTGGCTTCAGGGAAGAGGGTACTCCCTTCCCCAAGGCAGGCACCAAGGGAGAAAGATAAATAATTCTCATAAATCTCAAGTGATTCTCAGAACAAGCCTAAGATGATAAATCTATCACTCCCTAATTTTAGACAGAAGGAAGCTGAGTCTCAGAGAAGTTTGGGTCATTTTCAGGTACAATTCGTATGAGCTAATGCTGAGTGTTTGTCATACCTTAAGCCTGGTTTTCCTGCTTTTAGTTGTACATTACTCTTCATCCATTGAACAGCAACAACACCTACCTCCATGTGGCTCTATTCCTTCATCCTTTAGGACTGAATAATCCAGCATCCTTTCCTTGTTTTTGTCTGGGTTTCCTTGTGTCCAGCTGCACTGGTGCAACATTGCAAAAGAGTGAAGCATGGTATCCTGAGTCCTGTGACATGGTCACTGGATCCAGGCAGCCCAACATCCAAACTTTATCCTAAATCAAGGAAGGCTCATGGGATTTTCCTTTTTTCCGTAGGACAAGGCATAAAATTTATCTGTCAATCCTGGTCTTTTTACTGCCTCAATGCATCCTGACACCATTACTTCCAATCATGTTCATCCATGGCCTACCCCCCAAGTCTCCAGGCTCTTCTATAGAAATTTCCTGCCTAATCTCCCTATTATTTTCTGGTGTTTTCTCCTCTGGCACTCAATATCTGTTACCCATCCATTATCTATCTCTCCTTACTTCTTCCTTCCTACCACAAACTTAATTTTGTTTGGAGCAGTACTGTGTCCATAAGGAAAAAAAAAAAGAAGCCCCAAAATGTCAGTCGCCAGCCTTCCCAACTGGTAGACATTTGATTTGTTGTGATCAGTGAGACAAAAGCTGTTGACTCCTGCTGATTTCCAGGAAAACTCCCCCCACCCAACAAAAAGAACTCCTCTTTTCCTCATTATCTCCTTCCTTCTACCTGGTGGATGGCATCACTGTCTGGGGCAGAACAGCCATCTCACCACCCCAAGGAGAAGAACTATGTGCCACACAAGGTGGAATGGAAAGCTAGAAGAACCTGGGTCCTTCATGACTTCACAGAACAATTGCATAAGCTCTGGACTGCTTAAGAAACAAGTTTGACTTATCTTCAGGGTAGAAGAAGAGAGAATAAATACAAGAAATTATATGGCTTTGTGGCTCCCACATTAAAGTGCTTGAAACCTTCACACTCAAAGATTTCTGTCTTCTAATTCTACTTTGCTGCCATGTTATCACTTAAATTATAGATGAGGAAGATTTTAAATTGGCTTTGCATATTACTAAATTACCTCAAATTATTTAATCTGTCATTGTGATGACTTTGTCATCTGTCAACTCTGCTAGGCTGAAGCACATTTCCCAGGATTCCCTTTCCTATGTGTTTCCTAGGGTCAGCCACAAAAAAGATTCTTGGGATATTCTGGAGGGGAACAGAGAGGCAGCCACCATTTTGTTGCTCATGTTCATTGTTATCGAACACCTGACTACCTCATTGGCATGAAGCAGCTGCTGGGTCTGCAGTTTGTCTACCTTCCCTTGAATTCCTCTTTCAGCTTCCCCGAGTCCTAGATCAGGCATATGTTTTGTTCTGAAATGAATGGCCCTGGTTTCTGCGGAACACTCTTGTTGAAACCCAGGTCAGAAGCAACAAGAACGGACAAGGTTTTCAGTCCATCTCTGTGGAGTTCTATGTCATGCTTGTGGGTCCTAGCCTAGCTCATTCATGATCTTCCCCTTGTGAATGTGCTCCCTGTAAATGCCAAGTTCCAGGTCAGATGCAGAGACAAACTTACAGGCACCAGCTACACAATTGCATAGAAAAAACTCTCTCTCATCCTCAAACTCTCTCTCTACATATATGTATATACATATATATGTATATATATGTGTGTGTATGCATGTGTATATACATATGTACTAGCAGGTGGCAAGGCTAGATTCAAGTCTGAGAAGTCGGATTCTAGTGACTACACTTCACTACTTAAAATCAGTCTTATAAGGTTAACTGACAGAGTTCGTCATTCCATTGAGGGCCATGTCTTACAGTCTTTTCTTGAAAGAACAGCAGACTTCACAAGTCAAGCACAATATACAGGAGGCAGGTAACAAAATCCCATGTACATTAAGTGCTCTCTATATCTTAAGAACTTTGCTGATTAATGTAGCAGATAAAAATAATTATAACATATTTGCTTTTCTCAAGAGTTTATAATCTAGTGGAAGAAAGTTGATTTGGTACCTGCTGAAATAACGTGTTTTTAATCTGGCCAGTCCCAAAATAATGGAGCTCTAATCCTCTATCACTGTGTACACAAGGGCTCAAATGCTTTTGCCTTGAATCCTCTTTCATTCATGTCTCCTGCTTTATTCCTGTGTTTACCTGGTTTGAGATATTCTGCTTCAGTTTTTATCTCTGACTCCAGGAACCTGACAGTGGGTTTGGCAAATCTGCAATGACCCTGGGCAGTCTCCCTTGGGACTAGTTTTGCTCCTAATCTCCAGACCCATTTGCCCCTGGCTGGTCTGTGTAACCAATTACTGTGTTCACGCACTCACTCTTGTGACCCAGTGAAGGGGAGTTGTTCCCTCAATCTCCACCTTGACCAGAGAGCTTTGAATTTGTGAATAATGCCAGGGAACAAAACAAGGAAGTAGTGGGTAGAATAGGTAAAGTCCAATTCAGACTGACTTCAATGAGCCAACCTCCAGGTTCCACATTTGAACACCCTGTCTTGAGTCAATTATGAAGTGAGATTGTGGACCAAGAACAAAACCAAGAGTAGATGTTCATAATGGGAGTTAAGTGACAAAACTAAGATCTGGCTTCAATGCTTAGGATATAGTCAAGAAGAGATAAGTCAAAGGAGATGTCAGCTCTACAAGTACATCATATAGTACAGATACATATATAAAATAAAAACCCCAAACTAGATGAAAGAAGAAAAAGACAAAGCACAGAGAAAGGGAGAGGTAAAAGAGAAGGACTCAACATAAAGCACGTCATTCTAATAGACCATCTTATTACCTCTGGACCACTTTTAAAGGATCAGACACACACCTCCAACTTAGGGGAACTGTCATCTTTTTTAAAGATTTTTATTTATTTTTTCAACAGAGAGAGATCACAAGTAGGCAGAGAGACAGGCAGAGAGAGAGGGGGAAGCAGGCTCTCCACTGTGCAGAGAGCCCCACACAGTCTCGATCCCAGGACCCTGAGATCATGACCTGAGCCAAAGACAAAGGCTTAACCCACTGTGCCACCCTGGGGGACTGTCATCTTAAACAGTCCATCATGTCTCCAATATTTTGTTTGTACAGCCTCTTTTAGACTCTGTGGGCTGTGGTTGGTGAGATGGGGAACAGCAAGCCCTATTCATGGGTCAGTCAGCATGTGGAAGCTAAAAGGCCACTTGGAATTCCAGCCACAAGGACATGGTAGAGGATTCAAGGGGATAGTATAGTTTGAATTTTGGTATAACCTGTCCTTAGAAACGTTTCCTCCACCCCCATTTTTAAGGTTGTTAATTCCATCACATTGGTCAGCATTCTGTTTCCTTGAGAAAGAATGCATGTCACCAGAGAGAGCAGTGTGGTCAGGAAGGGAACGTGTTGACCAGGAGTTAGGAGCATAGATCCTACTTGCTTCTTTCACATTTCATCTCTGATTCCCAGCGTAACCTTGGGTAAACCACTTAAATTTTCTGAGCTTACTATTTTCCCCTCTACAAAGAGAAGAAAACTTAGCCTCTGTTATGAGCAGCATGAAGGAAATGGAGAAATGTTATAAGGACTTCAGGTGTAGTGGGGAAGGAAAATACTGTGAGGAAAAAACTTTCCATGTACACACACTAAGTGTAATTTATAGTTAAGCCCAAGAAAGCCAGGTGAAGGTCCCCTTGATCTTATATGCAAAGGTACAGACCAGAATATTCTTGACCCAATTCCAGGATCTCTTTCATTTCTAGATTTAAGTTTTAGCCAAGATGTGATTGAAGTGTGTTTTGACTCAGCCTTGTGTAATAACCCAATCACAGAAACAAGAGAACCAAGAGAACTGAAATCTCTCCTTCCTTACTTGGGAGTTAAGAAATGTAGAGGTCAGGTTGCACATTAGATATGAGTTTCCCTCAGCAGAAGGGAAGACGCCTACTGTCTCATCTTCCCATGTTCATTCTGTCAATTGCTAACTCCCATTCTGTCATTGCTAACTCCCATAGTATGGCAAATGGGCCATGAGAGGGAGTATGGTATAGATGCTTTGAGTCCTCAAATCATGGCCCATGAGCCAGTAGCACAAGTATCATCTGGGAAGTGGTAGAAATGCAGAATCATGGGCCCTGCATTAGGTCTGCTAAACCAGAATGTGTATCTTTAATAAGATCTCTAAGATTCTAAGCCTATAGTTTAAGTCAGTGCTTAAATCACCTGGAAGGTTGGAGTCAAACGAATCTCAATGTGCTATTTGGTATTGACTTGCTACATGATTTTGGGAATGTCTTCAAGTTTATAAGCCTGTTTACTCATCTGAAAACTGGAGATCATAGTAACCCCTGCCTCTAAAGTTTGTTTTGAGAATCAAACAGAGATTTTCATGATACTGTGCCTAGCACAGACATAACCTCAATTAAAATTCACTGTTTTATCATCTTTATTGTTACTGTTATTATTAAAACATGGCTTCTACTCTATGTAAGACTAATCATCTAGGAGATGGAGGTACATTTGGACAAGTACACAAATCTATTACAGACGCTATAAGACATTTTGGTCTAGATCTTTCTCCCAGAGACCCATGGCCTTTCACCTACAAAACATTACCTCTCCCCTCTGGGCATCAGAGTCAGAGAAGACCCCAAAATAACAACTACAACCTGTGTTTGTTCCCAAAGTACACACAAAATCTCCTGCTGGATGGAAACACGAAGGAACATAGCCAGAGAAGTTTCCATATTTATAGTCAGTGCTTTGTTTTTGTTTCTTCCCATTCTATGTTTGAGAGCCCATGGTTCTCACTCTCATAATGCATCCACAAGTACTTGAAGCTCACAGATATCCAACAGGAGTTTCTAAGAAGTAAAGCCCAAGACAGGGCAGGGCTCAGAGTCTGTAAGAATAGCATCAAGGCAGAAACAGGCCAGAACTAGAAAATGTAGTCGAAGGTGGAGCTAGGACCAGAAAGGATGACTAGTAAGCTACCTCAGGGACAAAGAAGAACACAAGGATTTCAGAAGGATTATCTGGGAAAGACATTTAGAAGATAATGTATCTCTTACATTGTTTTGGTCCTAAGTCATCCTTCGTTTTGGCTTTTTAAGCTGTTTCCTTCCTCTCTACCAGATCCCTAAATTTTGGAGTATCTAGGATTCCATTTCTAAACCTCTCACTTTCTGTGGCTATGGTAATTTTTAGGTGATTTTATGCAGCCTCCTGACTTGAAATACCATAGATCAGGGAAGACTTTCAAATATGCATTTCTAGCCCGGATGACTCGGAGTCCCAGGCAACTGCATAACCGCCAACTCAGCATTTCTAGTGAGCTATCTGATGGGATCTAAAACTTTGCTAGACCCAAACAGAGCACACGTTTTCCCCACATCACCATGATCTTACCCAAAGCCCCTCTCCCAGAGCCTTCTGATCTCAGGAAATGGCACCAGCATTAACCCAGTTCCTAAAGCCCCAAACTAGCATCAAGACTTGAAGTTTTCCCTTTTCTCTTAACCCATACCAGTCTGTCAGCAAGTTCTATGAGTGCTTCCTCCAAATACCCCCTCAACCCTGTCTTTTCTTTTCACCTTTATCACTGAAATGTGAATCCAAGCCAGCACTGTCCAGCACCATCATGCTCCTTCATGCTCCCTCCTCATGGGTGTGCCCTAAAGCGTATTATCCACACAGAAGCCAGAGAGAGCTTTGTGATCAGCCAATGTGATCTCCCATTCATAAAGCCATTCCTCGAGCTCTTACCTGTGCCCTGCAAGGCCTTCTGGGCTGTCCCCCTGCTTGTCTCCTGAACTTCACCCCAGCCACTCACTCCCTCACCTCCAAGCTTCAACCACATGCCCTTCTTTCTGTCCCTGGAACAGCACAACACGTGCATTCGTATCAGGGCCTTTGCATGTGCTGTTCCTTCCATTGCCTCCCATCTTCATGTGACTCTTCTCAGTGCCCAGGTCCCAACACAAGAGCATCTCAAGAGCCACCACGTCCATCTAAGGTGACACCCTCAGTCCCTCTTGAACACACAAATCAATACTCTTTTTTTTTTTTTAATAACACTTATCAGGACCTAACTTTATCCTCATCATTTATGTTTGGTTATATGTTTATTTTCTGTTTCTTCCCTGGAATGTAAGCTCTTTAATGGCAAAGATGAGGTCTCTCTTGTTTGCATCAATTTCTAGAATATTGTCTTGCATGTAATAGGTACTTTCTGTACATCTGTTGACAGTTGATTTCTTTTTTAATGTGTAGGCTCAGCCTACTATATTTATGTTATCTTCTATCTTAAAGCAGATGCCTTATGTGGTGAGCTTAAGAGATAACACTTGATGGTAATTAGGGAGCACTATGGCTTCCTTAACAAGAGCTAAATGTTTTTTATGAACAATTTGATATATGAAGAAAAAGCTTTTTGTTTACATGCCTTAGTTGTTCTTTTCTTTAAAACATCGTATGTAAAATTTGTTTGTACAAAAAAAGGTTGTCTCCAAAAATAGATTAAAGAAAAATACATTGTTATGTATTCATCAAAAGAAAGAAACATGTGTTTCATCTTGCTGGGTGTTTAAGAATTATCTCTGTTTAGTAACACTGGTAAGGCCAGAGAGTTGGAGTGAAAATTGTTCTTGGAATAAAAGCAGTGAACTGAAAAATATTAAATCAGGCATTCTCATTTTCTATTTCCCAGAATCAGTGTAGAGAAAGTAGCATCTGTAACAATATATATTGTACTGATGTGGGAATGGAATGTAAGCTTCCTGCAGGCAAGGACACCTGCGTTTTGCCCACTACCATTTCATCCCCTGGCAACAGCTTAGGGCTTGGGAAATAGGAAGAGTCCAGTAAATATGTGTTCAATGAATGAATTAAGGGGACCCAACTACAAAGGGTATAATTGGTGTTGTTAGCATAGAGTCATTCATTTCCCAAGACTTACTAAATACCAAGCACTTTGTTAGTGGCTTGTGATCAAGAAAGAAAGAATAAAATAGTACCTCGTGATGGACAGAAAGCTTGAGGGACTCTGTAGACTTCCTGCCTTATGTAAGTTCTGCCTCTGTGTGACCTTGAGCCTCAGCTCCTTCACATAAACAAGGAGAGTACAGGACAAGGAGGCAGAAATGGCTGCAGTGTAGTTGGCATGAATGTGAGTCTAACCTTTCATCTAGATCTTGCATGTGTGAATTAATAGAATCCTATGTGGGTACAGAATATATGCTATGTCCTCATTTACATAGCCTCGGAGAGTTTGTGATGTTTAATATGATATAAGATATTGATAACTTGATATTATGATATCAAGCTCAAGGAGTAATAATAATAATAATTAGTAATAATAATAACAATTATAAACCCAATAGTCAGAAGATTAAACATAGTTACCAAACCTGGATTATATAACAAATTGTTTCTTCACTATAAAAGCCCTTACAGAGCATTTACTGTTAGAGAAATGGAGGCACTTTTACACATCATCCTTTTACCTGAATATACTAATCTTTGAGCCTCTTTTTTCTCTTGTCTATGAAATATAAATAATTCCTCCAACCTGATAGAACAAAGCAATCATCATTCAAAGAGAGAATGCATAGAAAGGACAAGCCCCTCACTCATCTGCCCCATCCCTTTATTCCAAGTTCCATGACATGGTTATTGATAAAGATCAGTGGTTTTATGTATTCTTTCACTTAACAAAGTGAAATAATATCTTTACAACATATACACTGTATGGCAGGTACTTTTCTAGGGTTGGGGATATGGAGCAAAGCAAAACAAAGAACCTCCTTCCCATCATATTGTTCACATTCTAGTGGGACAAATCAGGCAAAAGATATAGTTAATATATGATGCAATGATAAAGACTGGGAAGACAAATGGAACAGACTGAGAAAATGGGAAGTAATAGAGGGAGTTTTACTACCTTAAACAGGGGGTTAGGTGAAGGCTTCTTTAAGAGGATGACATCTGAGCCAAGACATGAAGTCGGTGGAAGTATAAGCCATAACTGGGAGGCAGGGGTTCTAGCAAGGACAAGACATGTGCCAATGAGCTGACATGGGAATAGTCTTGGTGGGGTCCTGGAGCCAAGGGAAGGCCTGTTTCTGGTGGATGGAAAAGAGGAAAGGAGATAACAAGAGAAGTTGAAGTGTGTCCTCAGCACTACCATATATGGGGCCAGTGTTGGCAGGGATCCTAGAGTTATTTCTATATTATTTCCTGTGTAATGGAAACCAATGAAATGTCTCACTGAAGGTCAGTTCATAGATGATAGCATGAAGTCAGAATAAGGGCTTGGGTAGATGTTGAATACCAGAGAGCATGAACTCAGGACCAAAAGCTACTGTCTAAAAAAATAATAATAATTAATAATAAGAATAAGAAAAAAAATAGGATATACCAGGAGAGCACAGTGGGAGATTCCAAATTAATTCATGCTGTGCATCTGAAGAAATATTCTCATGGGTCATATACGAGGTCCGAGTCTGCAGATCCATCCAATATGGAAGACTAGGGACATGAGGTATCATAATAAGTCCAGCTGAATGCTTTGGAGATTGCTTTCAAGGTAGGTGTCAAGTGACTGGAAGTCAGAATCTGCCAAATGCTATGGGTCAAGCACTGGGCTCATGTTTCACAGACAGGATTTCATTTGAACCTCACAACAACCCCGTGGGGTTGAGGTTCCAGTTCACACATCACAAATGAGGATCCTAAGGTTGTGGGAGGGCACAGGATTTGCCCAAGGTCAAAGGAAATCTTGGTTCCCAGAGAGGAAAGCCCACATTCTTCCTCCATTGCCCATATGTACTCATGAATCTGTGTACACTTCCTCTTTACCTCTTCCATCATTCAGGGATGAAACATGCCCAAGAGGGATTTAATGCCAATAATAACCACCCCCCAATGACAGAGGCTTTGTCAGTTTCGCCAGCTTTCATTCATTACCCTTCGCTTTCCGTGAACAAGTTCACACCCCGGCTGCTTTCATTTCCACAAGCAGGGCAAGTACAGGATGTGATAAATACCCTGAACGAGGAAACATTTAGCCTAAGCTAACTATTATTGTCAGCATCCATGACGAATGACTTAATATAACCCTGAAAAGCTCAATGTGATGACTAATTTGTGGTTAAAGGTAGTTGGAAATTTACTTTGTAAAAATTACAAAGAAGTAACCCGATTAACTTTGAAAGGGCGGCGGGGGGTGGGGGGGAAGAGCCAACAAAAATACACTCATAATGATTTACTATTCCTTGCAGGGATAGCAATAAAGATAAGAATTACAACCACAAGAGCAGTTAGAGCGAGAATGAACATGTTTCACTTTGCATACTGGATGCAGGAAACGTACCAGTGCAGGTGGCATAAATGGAAAGTTCTGGGCTCCCCAAATCCGAGAAAAACTTACTTTAAGCTGTTGTGTCCAGTCTCTGGTTAACAGATGAGGAAACAGAGGCATATGTAGACAGGTCTGATGTGGCATCTGCTGAGTCAGGATCTTTTGGTGGAGTAGGGGTGTGGGAAATACAGTTTGGCACCAGGAAGGGTATAAGCTCTGAGTTCCCAGCTGGCCTGGGGTTGTGTCTTTACTCTACTTGACCCCACACAAAACACCTAACTCCTGTTAAGACCTCAGACTTTTCATAGGAAGACTCTTTATATGAATAATTCCAGTTTCTAAGAGGGTAGAAAAGGTAAGTGAATTACTGTGTGCAATGTACCCAGCACAATGCCTGGCACAGAGTAGGCTTACCAAAAATCTTTATGACTTTCTTCCTCTGCCTAGTTACTGTCATCCCCCAGGGCAAGCCCCATCAGGCCTTTTCTGATTCTCTCAGCAACTGTATATCCCACCAAAGAAAATCACAAGATTGACAGTGACCCCATGGGATATGCATGGAGCCATGGAATCAGTGTATCTGGGATTGTTAATAGGTAAGCCCCAGGACTCTATTATGAATGTCCTAAAATAAAAGCATTTGGTCTTCATCCCTTTGCTCTTCTTGTTGGGCCACATCACTGAATTGGGCTCCCCTTTCATTAAAAGCAGTTGAGCAGTGGCCCAGCACAAGGCATCATGTGGTGATGTGGGAGGATCCGGAAGGTTGGTAGGTGAGGTTAGCAAAGTCTCTGGCCAAGGGACATCTTTCCCAGTCACAGGCACACCTGGGAAGAGCAAACTGCCCTTTTCCTGTGGTTCCTGCTAGCTCTGCAAAGGCAGATTCTGCATTGCAAGGACTTGCCTGAACCTTACCCTGAGCCTTTCTGTTTTCTCCTCTCTCTTCCAGCACTACCACCACTACCCCCGGACTCTTTTTTTTTTTTTTTTTAAGATTTTATTTACTTATTTGAGAGAGAAAAAGAGTGAGAAAGTGAGAGAGAGAGAAAGAGAGAGAACATGAGCAGGCTGAGAGGGAAAAGCAGGCTCCTGCCAGAGCAGAGAGCCTGATTTGGGGATCGGTCCCAGGGCCCTGGGATCATGAACTGAGCCAAAGGCAGATGTTTAACCCACTGAGCCACCCAGGCACCCCAAGCCCTGGACTCTTCACAATAAATGCCAACTCGACAGCTGGCTGCAACCTCCTTGGAGGCTCTGGCCCCACTCCCCTCTGCCATCTTCGACTCAGGGTATCTGTCCACACTGTCACCTCCTCTTTAAATGTATCCCCCGGAACCACTACTTTCTCCCTGCTCAAATGTCCCCTCCTTAGAGGACCCCTCTCTGAATATCTCAGGCTTTGTGTGCCTGCTTGCCACTTCTGCCTTGATCAGGACTGTTGGGGGGGGTCATTGAGAGGACATGACCTTTGGTTTACCCTCCAGAAGTCCCTGTCGTCCCCTCTCCTTGGAATGTGTCTTTCACTTGGCTTTCCTGCTCCCAGCAGCTGCCCAAGGAAACAGACTTGAGATAACAATGTGGTGTTGAGACTACATGTACAGAGTATGTGACAGAACACCACTTAAGCTTCTGTAGAAACTTTTAAGATTTGGGGTGGTTGTGGAGATCTATTCCTCTTGAGGAGCCTCGTGTGAAAGTTCCCTGGCTTGTTACACCTGCCACCTACCAACCCAGAGTGGCCTGCCTCTCTCTTTGATGACTCCCTGCCCTCTGTATACAGGGGTCTGGTTTCAGATTGCACCTGAGAGGGCCCAGAAGAGGTTGGGAATCAATCACATTTCCCAGATTAGAATTTAAGTATGTTTATCAAAGAGCTGGACATACATGGCCATATTTACTTGCTTCTGTGTTGCATCCACTATTAAAATGTAAGTTTAGAGGTTATGTTAGTTCCATAAGGCTGCTGTAACACATACCACAAATGAGGTAGCTCAGAACAACAGAAATGGATTGATTCACAGTCCTGGAGTCCAGAAGTCTGACCTCAAGGTGCTAGTAGTGTTCGTTTGCTCTAGAGGCTCTGAGGAAGACTCCATCCCATGCGCTTTTGAGCTTCTAGCAGTGGAGGGAAGCCTTGGTGTTCTTGGCTTGTAGGTACCTCACTCCAGTGTCTGTCCCCATCCTCACGTGGCCTCCTTCTCTATGTCTGTGTGGCTTAATCTCAAATACCCCTCTCCTCTCTCTTACAAGGAAACCAGCCAATGGATGTAGAGCCTGCCCTAAATCCAGAATGACCTCATGATTGAGATTTTTTAATTTATAGAAAGGCTTTCTTTCTAAATAACTGCAGCTCCACAGTTCTAGGAGCAAGGACTTAGACATACTTTTTTGAGGGAGAGGCATAATGCAACCCACTCGAAAGCAAACACCTTCACTCTACTGAGGACCCCCAGAGTCTCTAAGCCCAAGATGGTACTTATTCCCTACCATGCTTTCATCAAATGTGTGTTGGGTGAACCCTCACTATCACTTTAAAACTTTCCCTCTCTGACCCCAGGTTTTTGCCAGGTGGCCCCTCCCATCCCTGAGAGCTGTAGCTCCCAGACTTCCTGAGCCTCCCATTGTCTCCCTATGTCATCAGGGAAGCTCCATAGGAAGTGAGGGCCCTGGCAGGAGCAGCTGGGCAGGGCTCGGTGGCTATCTCCAAACAAGCTTCGTGGCATGGTATTCTGCATGCTATTCAAAAAAGGTAGACAGGCTCTCTTTCTGCTGGGCTCCAGGATGACAAATATCAGGCCCTATCCACCTGCTCAGAGGACCTTCCTTCTCCCATGACCATTGGACACGATGGTTCATGATTATAAATGCCCCCTCACTTCCACCCTGACTTCACCTATTGATTTTCTCTCTCCCAATATTGTTTCCCCCCTCATGTGGCTCCTTTAGCTCAATCAACCACACTTGTCCCCATTCTAAAACCCCCTCCTCAATAATAACCACCCCAACTATCGCCCAATGTACTTCCTTGCCTGCTTATATGCTTCTGTAAAGTTTATATTTCTCCTTCTAAGGACTTAACACAACAAGAAATAGTTATTAGTGCAGTTCCTTGTAGAACATCTCACTTGTCTAAGCTGCATATCTAAACTATCTATTCTGTAAGGAGAAAGCAGCCCCAGTCCCTGCCAACTGGAAAGTACTGGGTGCAGGCAACTAACCACTCAAACGTGCTCACCACACTCGTCATCTTAACCTCCACTCCTTCCATTCCCCAGCTCTCCAACTTCCCACATCCTGGACACAGCCCACCACTCACGGTAAGCTGCTGTCCTGTACGTATCACCACATACAACAATCCTGTTTCCCAATATCCAGTTCATCACCCTCAGGTGCTACTCAGATTACCTGTCAAATATCCCCTGACTTCATCCACATCTCTACATCTTCATCATTTCACTCTGGTGGGTGGGTTCCTGTTGAGTCAGTCTGCTAGGACTGCCGTTGGAAAGTATCACAGATGGGGTGGCTTAAACAGCAGAAATGCATTTTCTCACAATTTGGGAGGCTAGAAGTCTAAGATCAAGGTGTTGGCAGGGTTGGTTTCATCTGCAGCCTCTCTCCCTGCTTCATTCATGGCCGCCTTCTCTGTATATGTCTGTGTCCTGATCTCCTTTTTTTTTTCTTCCTTTTTTTTTCAAAGATTTTATTTATTTATTTGACAGACAGAGATCACAAGTAGGCAGAGAGGCAGGCAGAGAGAGAGAGAGAGAGAGAGAGGAGGAAGCAGGCTCCCCGCCGAGCAGAAAGCCTTATGTGAGGATCGATCCCAGGACCCCGGGATCATAACCTGAGCAGAAGGCAGAGGCTTTAACCCACTGCGCCACCCAGGCACCCATCCTGATCTCTTCTTATGAGGACACCAGTTGTACTGGATTAGGACCCACATCAATGACCTCATTGCAACTTAATTCTCTTTAAATACAGTCACATTCCCAGGTACTGAGAGTTAGGACTCCAACATCAGAATTTGGGGGGAAGGGATAAATTCAGCCCATAATATTACCATCCTTTATTCTTTTTTACTTTTTTATTTATTTTTTAAATTTCTTTTTTCAGTGTTCCAGAATTCATTGTTTAGGCACCACACCCAGTGCTCCATGCAATACATGCCCTCCAGAATACCCATCACCAGGCTAATCCAAACTTCAAAACCCTCAGTTTGTCTCTTAGATTCCACAGTCTCTCATGGTTCGTCCCCCCTCCAATTTCGCCCAACTTCCTTCTCCTCTCCATCTCCCCCTGTCCTCCATGTTATTCCTTATGTTCCACAAATAAGTGAAACCATATGATAACATCCTTTATATTTCAATTCAAACATTTCCTTGGAGAAGTTTTCATTGATATTCCCAACAAGGTCAGACTTCCCCAGTACAATCTATGTTAGCATTCTGCACTGCGGATCATTACCATGGTAATAATTATTGTGTGTGTGTGTGTGTGTGTGTGTGTGTGTGTGTGTGTGTGTAATTCTCAGTTCATGTCCATCCCTCCATCAGAATGTAAACTCCATGAGGGCAATGGATGGATCTAGCATATGACCCTCTCAACAATTTACTCTTTTTTTTTTGGCCTTCCTTTTGATTTCTGGGATAGAACCTGCCTTTCAATGTCTTCCTATACCTCAGGCTCCTTCAGAGTTCGTCACTCTCCTCCTCTTTTTGAACCACCTCTTAAATATTGCTTCCTTGAGGTTCTATCTTAGTCACTTTCTCTTTGTGGTCAGTGAGCTATCTTGGAAATTGTTAACCCTCTTGAGACTTTAGTAAGTGCCTTATTCTGTCACTGACATTTGCATTCCCAACACTACTGTGGTTCTGCCTCCTTTGTTCCATTTCTATACTTCCTACTTCCTACCAGTTATTTCTAGCTTTACCAACTCCTCCAAACCATGTTCAACACAGAAACTATCTTTACCTTTGAAGCTACTTCACCTCTATTCTTAGCTGAATAGATGGCACCACTCTATACTCAGTTGCTCAGACAGTAAAATATATCACAGGAGCCCAATATAAATATAAAATATAAAGATAATCACCAAGTCCAGCTTTTCCCCCACATCTCAAACCCAACCTTGTTCAATTCTTCTAAGTATCTCTTGATTCACTTTTTTTCCTCCATTCTTTATGTCTTATCAGGTACCCACTCTATTACCACTGCCACAAGAATTTTAACTCATAAAAATCCAAGTCACTCCTCTACCTAAAACCTTCTAATGGTTTCCCATGACAATAGAACACACATCTGTCTGTTTAGCCTAACATACAGGGCTCACCATTAACCAGATCCACTCATTTCTCTAGAATGATTTCTTATGTGGGTGCCTGGGTGGCTCAGTTGGATAAGCATCTGCTTCTGCTTGGGTCATGATCCTGGGGTCCTGGAATTGAGCCCTGCATCAAGTTCTCTGCTCAGAGGGGATTTTGCTTCTCCCTCTCCCTCTGTACCTCCCCCACCCCACACTTGTGTTTTTGATCTCTCTTGCTCACTCTCTCTCTCTCAAAATAAAGAAGATACTAAAAAATGAATGATTTCTTACTAATCTTCTCTAATTTTCTGCATATCCTCACCTACACTAAATTTCTCATTGATCTTTGAGTAGACTAGACTCCTCCATGCCTCTGTGCATATCTATCAGTCCCCACTTCAGAAATGTATATTGGCAGAAACTCTTAGTTGTCCCCCTTCACTGGGAATAGTCCCAAATACAGAAAACTGCCTTGCTCAAGGTCATGTCTTCTTCCACAGGACAGTCTGCATCCATGACTGATCCACACAAGGACGTGAAGGCCTGGCTTCCATGCATCAACTCAGGATACCCCAAATGAGCCATCCCAGCTCCAGAGCTCTCCCTAGGGTCAGCTGAAGAATTTTCTGGGGCCAAATCACAACTCAGATTCTCTCTTTCCAAATACCTGCTTCCTTTCTCTCTTGTCCAGGGGTAGAGATCTCAAGGGCACTCTTAGAAAACAAAAAACACAAACAAATCAAATAACAAATAAACAAAATGAAACAAAACCCAAACAAACAAACAAACAAAAACTCCTGCACAGGAATCCCCACCTCCAAATCTGCCTCTCAAGGAACAATCGGATAGTGGCTGTTTGTAGATGCCCTGCTCTCTGCCCAGATAGCATTTCTATTCTACCTTTGCCTGCCTGCCAAACTCCTATGCATTTTTCAGATCTGAAGTCAAATGTCATCTAGATGCCCCAAAGTGAGACCCACCATTCTCTGAACTGCTATAGCACATTTTGGTTCTCCTTGATATCAATATATATCACACTGCCTTATAATTATTCTTCAGATATTTTCATTTCCTACTAAATTCTCTGCTCTGCAAGGATACTGTAGTAGTTACTTACTGCTGTGGAATGAATTACCAAAAATGTAGTAGCTTGAAATGGCACCTATTTATTATCTCACAGTTTCATAGGTCTGAAGTTCCCATGAGCTCAACTAGATTCTCTGCTTAGGGTTTCCTAAGGCTGAAATCAAGACATCAGCCAGCCTAGGTCTTCAGCGGAGGCTTTGGGAGAATCTACTTCCAAATCACTCGAGTTGGCAGAATTTAGTTCCTTGTGGGGTGGGACTGTGGTTCCTGTTTCCTTGCTGGCTGTCAGTTCAGTGCCACTCTGTACTCTTAGAAGCACCCCAGATGTCTTCCTACAGGGCTCTCTCCATCCTCAAAGCCAACAATAGTAGATGAAGTCTTACCTTGTGAAACTCTTTCACCTCTGTCATCTTATGCCTCCAGCCAGAGAAAAGTCTTTGCTTTTAAGAGTTCATATGAGTAGATCAGGCATGCCTAGATATTATCTCTTTTTCTGGATCAACTTTGTGCCATATTTATTCATAGGTTCCAAGGATTAAAGCATGGGGTCCTTATGGCTATACCTAGAAATTCTACCAACTACAGATGGAAAGTGAATCTTACTCATTGAGTAGGCTTCTCAGTGCCTAGCAGAGCTTCTGATATAAAAGGCAATTGATGTGGGGTGCTGGGTGGCTCAGCTTGTTGTGTCTGACTCTTTGTTTTGGCTCAGGGTCATGAGTTTGAGCCCCAAACTCCTTCTGCCTCTCCCTCCCAATGGACACATTCTCCCCCCCATCAAAAATAAATAAATAAATAAATAGCAATTGATGTTGTATTCACTGTTAAGTTGAACTGATTTCAGTTTCAATGATTTTTGATGCTTTAAAATGATCTACTTTAGTTATATGCCTGACAAAAGAAATACCTCAGATAGCAAATTAAAAATAAAACGAGGAAATGAACTGCAGTCCTTTGGTGGACCTTGATCCATAGGAGGAGAAATTTAAAATGGAAGAGAAATATCACAAAATGGAAAGAAAGACAAACCTCCTGAAAAATGAAAGTGTAGTTCTGCAGATCTGCACATTTTACAATTTGTTGGGGTTAATGTAGAGCATGAAATCATCCATAATATCTGGCTGGCTAAAATGTAACATGGAGGCTGCTGGGGGTGAGGGAGGGTTTTGGAGAAGGGCATAACCTTTGGAATGGCAATGCCTGTGAGACTGCTCTGCTATAGGAATACTGTGGGGAGTTACCTTCCCAGGAGCTTCCTTAGCCCAAAC
Source organism: Enhydra lutris kenyoni (assembly GCF_002288905.1). NCBI lineage: Eukaryota > Metazoa > Chordata > Mammalia > Carnivora > Mustelidae > Enhydra > Enhydra lutris. Next base: position 61,659,036 of record NW_019154105.1, read on the forward strand.
AGCCACCCTGTGATCTAAGAGGTGTACATATTGTCCCCTAGGCTATGTTTAGCAGAACTTGTAGAACACGCTGATTAGCATAGCATAGCATATCTTTCCTGTAAACAGATCCTCCTAGTTCCAGTAATGCCCCTTGTCACACATCACATGCTTGAGAAACAGTGATAAAGACTTAACGATTATCCTGAAAGACAAATAAAGGCAGGAGCAAAGAAGAGCAAAGGGCCTTCATCTCTGAGTGTTGACCCCCTTGCTTACTCCTCTCTTACATAGTACATTTTGGAGTTATCTTTCATCCGTTGGTACAGGGATCGCTGGCCATTCCTGGCAATCGCTGGGTTCATCAACTTTCAAAATTAGTAATTACATGAGAGTTATCAGTTACCAGAATTGCTTTACTATGGAAATACCTTGATTAGATTAGTAACAGCAGGTTTCCTACACCTGAATCTGCTCAAACCTCAAATGAAAATCTGGTTGGTGCTGAGGAAAGTGATGCCACCAGTTTGCCCCTAGTGTGTGCTGTGGTGAGTTCGCGGCTTTGATTTGGAGATGAGGTGATGCTCATGCATGTATTTGTGTGTGTGTGTTTATAGAAGTCATCGTGGTGCTTCCAGGGTTGCTGTCTCTCCCCACGTAGGACAGGACCTGCATACTTTTTTTGCGATGATGGCCTCCTTCCCTTCTGCTGATGGCAGCCTTCGCTTCATTTTGTGTTTAGGCATACAAAGTGATGACAAACGTGGACAATTGTTTCTGGCTGCAGCTCACCCGAATAAAACTGTTTCAATTGATTCAGAGCGCTGATGTCAGCCAAGACCCCATACTTCTTGACACTGCATTTTTCCCAGTGAATAATAAATCACTGTATTTCCACCAACAGCCTCTCTCCCTCTGCCTTTCTCTTTTCTCCCACCATTAGTCATGCAGGTTTAGCTCACCACCTGTCACTTGGCATGCTTCTGCAAATACTTTTACCCACATAGAGGTGGATTGAGTTTCATTGAAGTTGGGAACACACCTGTGCTTACCTGCGTCTGCAACTCACCAGCTGTAGTCCTTAAAAAAAAAAAAAAGTATCCCTTGACTATTAGTATAAATTACAAGTTGCTATTTCTTGGTGTGGATTTTTCAAACATTTCTATTATTAGAATTTTGAACTGCAAGTAATTTAAATATGCTTCAGAATACATATAAGTAGCTAAATACATAGTGGGTTATCTTGAGAAAAGGATTAATGTTAACTAATTGTATATGACTTACTACCATCACTCCTTCAATTTTCTCAACAAATCTAATGAGAGGAAATTTTGCATTAAATCACTAAATAGATAAGAAAGTTAGACTCAGGAAGGGCAACTAGCCCAGATCATTCATGACCTAAGTGAAACATTCTGGACTCCAAATAAGGAGGGTCTGATCTCAAAGCCCTTGTAATTTTCCTTTAATGTGACACATTTCCTGCTTGATTATGCTGTTGCCTTTCACCTAGTAATTCAATATTCAGGGATTCCCTATTATGACCTAAATGCTGCACTAACAGCAAAGGATTTATGCAGCCAAACACACAGCTCTTCCCACAGAGGCTGGTGGACCAGAAGAATGAAAGCCAATGTTGGTGAATTATAATGATTTTTTTCTTTGTTTTGTTTTGTTTTGTCTTTTGGATTTCTGTTTTTTTGGTTTGGTTTGGTTTGGTTTTTGAAGCGTTGTAACAGAAGTAAGTCTCAGGGTAGGTTCATTTAGAGCAGCTTTTCCAATGCAGAAGTCACTGCTCTTGTTTGTCTATCTAAATCATTGAAATTGTTTTATAAATAAAATGAAGAATTCAATTCCTCAGTTAAGAGTCATGTTTCGGGGCACCTGGGTGACTCAGTGGGTTAAAGCCTCTGCCTTTGGCTCAGGTCATGATCTCAGGGTCCTGGGATCAAGACCCACATCAGGCTCTCTGCTCAGCAGGGAGCCTGCTTCCTCCCTCTCTCTCTCCCTGCCTCTCTGCCTACTTGTGATCTCTGTTTGTCGAATAAATTAAATAAAATCTTAAAAAAAAAAAAAGAGTCATGTTTCAAGGACTTGACAGTCATGCATGGCCAATGTCTACTGAAGTAGACAGTGCAGCTTAAGAACTTTCCTGTGGTTGTACATTGTTCTATGGGACAGTGCCACACCAGAGGATCAAACAAGCATCCCTGAAAGTGGTTCTTGAGCTCAGACTTGAAGATTAAATAGAAGTTTCCACACAAACCATCAGAGGCAGGAGATTCTAGGGAAAGAAATCAAATGTGCCAAGGCAGGAAGAAGACAGGAGAAGACACAGGTTGTCCAGTGAGTTGCATGTAAATTAGAATAATTCTAAGTCTTTAAAGGGCATTCTGGAATGAAGAGCATAACCTGAATTGCCTGAAGTCAGGGATGATTTTCTGTGTTATTGAATAATATAGTATGGAATATCTTTGTTGTAGGGTAGAATGTGGATTCTCTCCTGTGCACCAGTAGTTTCCAAATTGTTTTTCAGTTACAGACTTTTTTTTTTTTTTTTTTTACTTTTCAAATGAAACATTATTCAGAATCCCTTTTGAGAGACCAGTTACAAATGGAAAAGCTCTACCTAAAGGTGGGTGGAGAGCTTCCCTCTCAGGCACCACTGACCCAGAGCCACCTTCACTGAAACTTGGAACTCTGTAGAGCTAGTGGAAACACCAAAGAGCCACCAGAGAATTTTGAACATGGAACAAATGATTTGAAACTATGTCTTGGGAAAGTCACTCTATCCAGTGTGAAGGACTGACACATGGAGGTAACATGGAAACAGGAATGGATGACTACAGAGGCATGAAAACAGAAGAAGAAAAAGATTATAAGTGCCATTTTTAACTAGAAAAAAGAAAAGAAAAAAAGATGATCTCAGGATCTGAAGGAATCTGGTGTGCAAGGAAGAGAAGAAAGAGACACACTTTCTTTTTGTTCTTGTCTTTAATCTATTCCCCTTGGTGAATTGGGTGACTGATGGTATCATTTTTCATGATGTGGAATTCTAGAGGGACATTTTACTTATTGGATGATTGCTTTAAATTCTCTAGTCTTCAAAAAATATCAGGATGGGGAGAATGGTGGTTTACATTTAGGCCTTGAGTTACTGCTCTGTCATTCTGTCAAAGCCAGAGGGAATATCACAAAATCCTTCTACTCACTTCAATGAATAATTTATGTCTTATTTCCTTATTCTTCCCCATAGCAAACATCGATCAGAAGCATCTGAAACAAACAGACCACAGAAACTAGAGTCAAAACCAGCGTTTTGTCAACTGATTAGATAGCAGTTAGTTTAATGCTAACATTAATCAAGGTCTGATTGCTCCATTGTGAGGAACAAGAACTATGTGCTGAGATTAATATGCAAGATCTGGTTCAGAATGTTTCTGCAGAAACCCCCATGCAGTAATTAAGAAGAACACCAAATGAAGGTTATTGATCCGTTGTGTTATTGAGAAACAACGTAATTGATATTTCAGATCTTAATTGTTGATTCCAAAGTAAGAGACAGTTTGTACAGATCATTAGTAACAGAGTTTTTTTGTTCTTATAATTTAAACCAAAATATTGAGTTCAAATGTTACCCTGTTTCAAATAAACATTGATTTAATTGTCAAGAAATCTTTATTGGTGTTTAAAATTATTATCTTTTGGACAAATTTGAGGCAATATACTATGAGCTTTGGAGTCAGATAGTTTGCACTCGTAAGTTGTGTGGAATAAGGTTTCTCATTCAATCTTTCTGGGCCTCAAATTTCATTTGAAATGTGACATTGATAATACTCACCTCACAGATCTCTTGGAAGGGTTCGGGGAGGAAGCCAATGTCAAAGAGCTCTGTATACCACACTGTTAAGGAGCAAAGCCACTGGATCCGGACTGTTGTATTTCAAACACAGCCTTGCCACTCATTTGCTTTGCAAACTTAGACACATTAGTTAACCATTCTGTCCCTCAATTTTCTCATCTTTAAAGAGGAATAATAGTAATAGATATCCCAGATAGGGCTGTTATGGAATTCAATGAATACATGAAAAGTTCTTACAGGAGGGCCAGGCAGATCATGAGCACTGTATAACTGTTCATTGTTTTTATTGTTATAATTTGAAAGAATTTAAACCCATAGTTAATTTGCAATAAATATTAATTGCCTCCTTTCCCCCTCTACAGGTTGACAGGAGAAAACCCAAACCAGTGAGTGCACTTGCCTTTGCTATGTATGTAGTGTTTGTACCCATTTGCACACAGAACTTTTAGAAAACATCCTTGTGACTAATTTCAAAATATGACTAAACACCACAGAAACACCCAAAATGTGATGGAAACTGTGATGAAGACTGAGATTAACTAATTGGGAAATAAAGACCCTAGAATATACAGATAATTCTAAACAGGAAGCAGAATCTGATTAGTATCCTGATGGAAATCTAAGGACACATTGCTTCCCAAAAAAACCAAGAATTAGCTGCCATGGAAAAGCCATTAGAGAACAAGAAAGCATTCCTGGGGGTGTTTGCTTGGCTCAGTTGGTTAAACGTCTGACTTTGGCTCAGGTCATGATCCAGGGTCCTGGGATCAGTCCCCACATTGGGCTCCCCGCTGAGCAGGAAGCCTGCTCCTCCCTTTCCCTCAGCCACTCCCCCTTCATATTCTCTCTTAAACAAGTAAATTAATTCTTAAGAATGAAGGAAATAAAGAAGAAAATAAAGAGAAAGAAAGAAAGAAAGAAAGAAAGAAAGAAAGAAAGAAAGAAAGAAAGAAAGCACTTGCCTGGGTGACTCAGTGGGTTAAAGCCTCTGCCTTTGGCTCAGGTCATGATCCTGGGGTCCTGGGATTGAGCCCCGCATCAGGTTCTCTGCTCAGCAGGGAGCCTACTTCCTCCTCTCTCTCTGCCTACTTGTGATCTCTGTCTGTCAAATAAATAAATAAAATCTTAAAAAAAAAGAGAGAAAGAAAGAAAAGCAAACACTTTTGGCAGTTAAAAAATGGCAGATAAAATTAAAGGGAAAAAAATACATATGTATAGCTTGAGGACAAAGTCAAAGAAATGGCTTTGTCTTTGAGACTCGGACAATCCAGTGGGCCCAGCATCAGATAAAAAGGAATTCTGAAAAGGTGTATCAGTGATGAGAGAGGGGATGATGCTGCCAGAGAAATAATACAAGAAAAGTTTCCTGAACTAAAGGATATGTGAATCCTTGAAAAGAACAAGTCCAAATCACAAGACACAACTACACATACACTAGAATGGTTAACATTAGAAAATAAATACATAAAAATGGAAAACAGTTAGTGCTGGGGAGGGTGCAAACCTACTGGTACTCTCATATACTACTGGTAAGAGAACAAAAAGGTGAATCCACCTTGGAACACAAATTGGGAAGATCATGTAAAATTGAATATATGATCACCATATGACCCAAAAATATCACTCCTAGTTACCTACCCAAGGCAAGGGAAAACATGGCTGCACAAAAACTTGTAAATAAATGTTTATAGCAGCTTTATTTATATGACAGCTAAAATGACTATCAGTTCATCAACTGGTGATTGGATAAACAAACTGTGGTACATTCCAACAAGAGAATATTAGAGCAAACCAAAGGAATGCATTTCTGACATATTCAACAACATGGATATCTCCAAAAAGCATTATGCTAAGTTAAAGAAATAAGACAGAAAGGCCTATATACTCTCTGATTCCATTTGTATGACATTCTGAAAAAGTCAAAACCATAGTAACAGAAATAGGATTATGGTTTGCCAGGGACTAAGGAGGAGGGACTTGGGATTAAGAAAAGTATGAAGTGCTGAAAATATCCCATATGCTGCTATTAGTGGTGAATTTGTAGTGTTATGTGCTTGTGAAAACATAAAAATATACTTCAAAAGAATGGATAAGGGGTGACTGGGTGGCTTAGTCAGTTAATTTCTGCCTTAGACTCAGGTCATGATCCCAGGGTCTTGAGATAGAACCCAACACTGGGCTCCCTGCTCAGCAGGGAGTCTGCTTCTCCCTCTGCTCCTCCCCCTGCTCATGTTATCTCTCTTTTACTCTCTCAAATAAATAAATAAAATCTTGAAAAATAAAATAATAGATAAATTTGTGAATTCCTCTTCAATAAACCTAAATTCAATAAAAGCCTAAAAAAGCCTACTGAATCACAAGCAAGATAATTTTTTAAATACCCATGTTAGCTATGTCTTTAAGAAATTTCAGAAGTGATGTTAGTGGGATGCTAGTATAGGAAGACCTGGGTCCTCTTTCCTCCTACAAACACACTAATTCAGCATGAATTCATGGACAAATTCCTCTTGTGAGAAATCAGAAACTGGAAGGCTCCTGCACCTTAGGAGAAATGAAACTCTTCCAAGAAGCAGACTCACAGAAGCCAGCAAGGAGACCGAGGATTCTCCCTTCCCCTGGCACAGCACCATATGAGCAGATCTTTCTCCAGGACAGATGACATGTTAAATCAAAAAACAAATCTTAGCAAATGTAAAGATTGAAATCAGATCAAGTTTTTTTTTTTCTGCCCACAATGGATTAAAAAAAAATAGAAATTAATAGCAAAGGAAAACTGAAAAATTCAGATACTATGGAAATTAAACAGCACACCCTTGAGCAAAACTTCGAATCAGAGAAAAAATAAAAAGGGAATAGAAAATATTTGAGAACAAGGAAAATGAAAATACAAAATACCAAAGCTTATGGGATGTAGCAAAAACAGTCTTCAGAGGAAGTTCATAGCAATAAATGCCTACATTAAAAATGATCTCAGGCACCTGGGTGGCTCAGTTGGTTAAGTATCTGCATTGTACTCTGCACTCAGAGGGGAGCCTACTTCTCCCTCTTTCCCCCACTTTGTTCCTCTCCTTACTCATGCTCACTCTCTCTCTCTCTCTCTCAAAATAAATAAATAAATAAATAAATAAATAAATAAATAAATAAAAATAAATAAATGATTTAAATATATAAAATTTAAAAAAAAGAAAGATATCAAACAAGCTACCCACATTGACATCCAAACAAGTGAGAAAAAGAGCAAACTAAACCCAAAGTTAGCAGAAGGAAAGAAATAATAAAGATTAGAGCAGAAATAAATGAAATAGAAAATTAAAAAAGAAAAAAAATTAAGTGTTGGTTCTCTGAAAAGAGAGGCATCATTGACAAAGCCTTAGCTAGACTAAGAAAAGTGTGAATAGACTTACCACTAGTACAGAGATCAAATCCATAATCAAAAATATCCCAACAAAGAAAACCTCAGGACCCAATGGCTCCTCAGATGAATTCTACCAAACATTTGAAGAACCAGTGTGAATCCTTCTCAAACTCTCCCAAAAGCCTGAAGTGGATGAGTCACTTCTAAAATCATTTTATGGGGCCAGCAGGACCCTGATACCAAAGCCAGATGAAAACACTACAAGAAAAGGAAACTGCAGGCCAATAATCTCTGACAAACACAGATGCAAAAATCCTTGACAAAATCCTAGCAAACATAATCCAGCAGAACACTGAAAGAATCATACCCATGACCAAGTGAAATTTGTCACTTGGACACAAGGATTGTTCAACATACAAAAGTTAATCAATGCGATACACCACAGTAAATGGAACAAAGGATAAAAGTTGCATTGTTGTCCCAACAGATATGGAAAAAGCGTTTTGACAAAATTCAATGTCCTTTCATGATAAAATCCCTCAACAACCTAGAAATAGAAGGGAATTACCTCAACATAATAAAGGCCATATATAACAACCCCACAGCTAATATCATACTCAACATGAATGAACTGAAAGCTCTTCTTCTAAGACCAGGAACAAAACCCCTACCACTTCTATTTAGTCAGTACTGTGCTGAAAGTCTTAGCTGGAGAAATTAGACAAGAAAAGTAAATAAAGGTACATAGATCAGAAAGGAAGAAGTGGAAGAAAGAAAGAAAGAAAGAAAGAAAAAAAAAACAAGAAAGCAGAAAGAAATGAAAGTGTACTTGTGTGCAGATGACCTGATCTTATGTATTAAAAAACCTAGACTCCATTAAAAAACAAACAAACAGGGGCACTTGGGTGGCTCAGTGGGTTGAAGAATCTGCCTTCAACTCAGGTCATGGTCCCAGGGTTCTGGGATCCAGCCCCACATTGGGCTCTCCGCTTAGTGGGAGTCTGCTTCTCCCCCTCTTCCTCTGCCTGCTTCTCTGCTTGTGATCTCTGTCAAATAAATAAATAAATAAATAAATAAATAAAACGTGCTCCCTGGGGAGCCTGCTTCTCCCTCTGCCTGCTGATCTGCCTACCTGTGCTCTCCATCTTTCTGTCATAAATAAATAAAATCTTTAAAAAAACAAACAAATAAATGAACAAAACAAAAACAAAACAACAACAACAAAACTTTTGGAAGTAATGAATTCAGTGAATATAATGTCAACAGAGCAAAAATCAATGGCACATCTATACACTAAAAAGATATCTGAGAAAAAAATTATGAAAACAATACCATTTACATTAGCACCAAAAAGGATAAAATATTTAGGAAAAGCTTATTAAAGAGGTGAAAGATTTGTTTACTGAAATGTAGAAAAGATTGATAGAGGAAATTATTTCATTTTCTTGCTTAAGACACCCACAAATGGAAAAATACCAGTGTCCACAGACAGGAAGACAATATTTTTCAAGCGTCCATATGACCCAAAGTGATTTACAAATTTAGTGCAAACCCTATCAAAGTCCCAAAGGTATTTTTTTTTTTTTTACAGAAGAAGAAAAAAATATATTCTAAAATTCCTAGGGAACTACAAAACAAAACAAAACAAAAAAAACATGAATAATGGAACTCATTCTGAAAAAGAAGAGCAAAATTGGAGGCATCACAACTCCTGAATTCAAAACATATTACAAAGCTATGGCAATCAAAACATCATGGAACTAGAATAAGAACAGATATATAGAAGAGTGGAACAGAATAGAGAGGCCAAAATAGATCCATGAGTCCATGGCCAATTGATCTTTAACAAGGGGGCCAAGAATACACAATGGGGAAAAGTTAGTCTCTCCAATAAATATGCTGGAAAAATTGGATCTAAACATGAAAAGAATGCAGTTGGACCCTCATCTTTCACCATACACAAAAATCAACTGAAAATGGATATAAGAATTAACATAGGACCTGAAATTATAAAATTCCTAGGAGAAAACTTAGGTAGAAATCTTCATGATATCTGTCTTAACAATGATTTCTTGGACACGACACCAAAAGCACAGGCAACAAAAACAGAAATAAGCAAGTGAGATTAAATCAAATTAAAACCTGCACAGCAAGAAAAACAATTATCAGAGTAAAAAGGAAACCTAAGGAAGGGAAGAAAATATTTGCAAATCATTTTTCATAATCTGTTAAGGATGCTATAACAAAATATCACAGACCAAGTAACTTTTACTTATTTTTTAAAGATTTATTTATTAAGAGAGAGAGAGAGAGAGAGATTGTGAGCAAAAGCAGGGAAAGAAGGAGGGAGAAGGAGAGAAACAGACTCCCTGCTGGGGGTGGAGCCCTACTCAGGGCTCAATCTCACCACCCTCAGATCATGACCTGAGCTTAAATCAGGAGTCTGATCCTTAACTAACTGAGCCAACCAGGTTCCCCAGAGTAGCTTTTAAACAACAGAAATTTATTTCTCATAGTTTTAGAGGCTGGAATTCTGGGATCAGAGTGCAGGCATGGTCAGATGAGGACCCTGTGTGAGTTGCAGATTTCTTTTTCTTTCTTTCTTTTTTTTATATATATATATATTTTTTTTAATTTTATTTTTTATAAACATATATTTTTATCCCCAGGGGTACAGGTCTGTGAATCACCAGGTTGCCACACTTCACAGCACTCACCATAGCACATACCCTCCCCAATGTCCATAACCCCCCCTCCCATCCCCTCTCCCCCCATCAAACCTCAGTTTGTTTTGTAAGAGTAAGAGTCCCTTATGGTTTGTCTCCCACCCAATCATACCTTGTTTCATTTACTCTTCTCCTACCCCCTTAACCCCCCATGTTGCATCTCCTCTCCCTCATATCAGGGAGATCATATGATAGTTGTCTTTCTCCGATTGACTTATTTCGCTAAGCATGATACCCTCTAGTTCCATCCACGTCGTCGCAAATGGCAAGATTTCATTTCTTTTGATGGCTGCATAGTATTCCATTGTGTATATATACCACATCTTCTTTATCCATTCGTCTGTTGATTGACATCTAGGTTCTTTCCACACTTTGGCTATTGTAGACATTGCTGCTATAAACATTCGGGTGCACATGCCCCTTTGGATCACTACGTTTGTATCTTTAGGGTAAATACCCAGCAGTGCAATTGCTGGGTCATAGGGTAGTTCTATTTTCAACATTTTGAGGAACCTCCATGCTGTTTTCCAGAGTGGTTGCACCAGCTTGCATTCCCACCAACAGTGTAGGAGGGTTCCCCTTTCTCCGCATCCTCGCCAGCATCTGTCATTTCCTGACTTGTTAATTTTAGCCATTCTGATTGGTGTGAGGTGATATCTCATTGTGGTTTTGATTTGTATTTCCCTGATGCCAAATGATATGGAGCACTTTTTCATGTGTCTGTTGGCCATCTGGATGTCTTCTTTGCAGAAATGTCTGTTCATGTCCTCTGCCCATTTGCAAATATCTTTTCCCATTCTGTCAGTTGTCTTTTGGTTTTGTTAACTGTTTCCTTTGCTGTGCAAAAGCTTTTGATCTTGATAAAGTCCCAATAGTTCATTTTTGCCCTTGCTTTACTTGCCTTTGGCGATGCTCCTAGGAAGATGTTGCTGCGGCTGAGGTCGAAGAGGTTGCTGCCTGTGTTCTCTTCAAGGATTTTGATGGATTCCTTTCTCACATTGAGGTCCTTCATCCATTTTGAGTCTATTTTCGTGTGTGGTGTAAGGAAATGGTCCAATTTCATTTTTCTGCATGTGGCTGTCCAATTTTCCCAACACCATTTGTTGAAGAGGCTGTCTTTTTTGCATTGGACATTCTTTCCTGCTTTGTCGAAGATTAGTTGATCATAGAGTTGAGGGTCTATTTCTGGGCTCTCTATTCTGTTCCATTGATCTATGTGTCTGTTTTTGTGCCAGTACCATGCTGTCTTGATGATGACAGCTTTGTAATAGAGCTTGAAGTCCGGAATTGTGATGCCACCAACTTTGGCTTTCTTTTTCAATATTGCTTTGGCTATTCGAGGTCTTTTCTGGTTCCATATAAATTTTAGGATGATTTGTTCCATTTCTTTGAAAAAAATGGATGGTACTTTGATAGGAATTGCATTAAATGTGTAGATTGCTTTAGGTAGCATAGACATTTTCACAATATTTATTCTTCCAATCAGGGAGCATGGAATATTTTTTCCATTTCTTTGTGTCTTCCTCAATTTCTTTCATGAGTACTTTATAGTTTTCTGTGTATAGATTCTTAGCCTCTTTGGTTAGGTTTATTCCTAGGTATCTTATAGTTTTGGGTGCAATTGTAAATGGGATTGACTCCTTAATTTCTCTTCCTTCTGTCTTGTTGTTGGCGTAGAGAAATGCAACTGATTTCTGTGCATTGATTTTATATCCTGACACTTTACTGAATTCCTGTACAAGTTCTAGCAGTTTTGGAGTGGAGTCTTTTGGGTTTTCCACATATAGTATCATATCATCTGCAAAGAGTGATAGTTTGACTTCTTCTTTGCCGATTTGGATGCCTTTAATTTCCTTTTGTTTTCTGATTGCTGAGGCTAGGACTTCTAGTACTATGTTGATTAGCAGTGGTGATAATGGACATCCCTGCCGTGTTCCTGACCTTAGCAGAAAAGCTTTCAGTTTTTCTCCATTGAGAATGATATTTGCGGTGGGTTTTTCATAGATGGCTTTGATAATATTGAGGTATGTGCCCTCTTTCCCTACACTTTGAAGAGTTTTGATGAGGAAGGGATGCTGTACTTTGTCAAATGCTTTTTCGGCATCTATGGAGAGTATCATATGGTTCTTGTTCTTTCTTTAAATAATGTGTTGTATCACATTGATTGATTTGCGGATGTTGAACCAACCTTGCAGCCCTGGAATAAATCCCACTTGGTCGTGGTGAATAATCCTTTTAATGTACTGTTGAATCCTATTGGCTAGTATTTTGGTGAGAATTTTTGCATCTGTGCTCATCAAGGATATTGGTCTGTAGTTCTCTTTTTTGATGGGATCCTTGTCTGGTTTTGGGATCAAGGTGATGCTGGCCTCATAAAATGAGTTTGGAAGTTTTCCTTCCATTTCTATTTTTTGGAACAGTTTCAGGAGAATAGGAATTAGTTCTTCTTTAAATATTTGGTAGAATTCCCCCGGGAAGCCGTCTGGCCCTGGGCTTTTGTTTGTTTGGAGATTTTTGATGACTGTTTCAATCTCCTTACTGGTTATGGGTCTGTTCAGGCTTTCTATTTCTTCCTGGTTCAGTTGTGGTAGTTTATATGTCTCTAGGAATGCATCCATTTCTTCCAGATTGTCAAATTTGTTGGCGTAGAGTTGCTCATAGTATGTTCTTATAATTGTCTGTATTTCTTTGGTGTTAGTTGTGATCTCTCCTCTTTCATTCATGATTTTATTTATTTGGGTCCTTTCTCTTTTCTTTTTGATAAGTCTGGCCAGGGGTTTATCAATCTTATTAATTCTTTCAAAGAACCAGCTCCTAGTTTCATGATTTGTTCTATTGTCTTTTTGGTTTCTATTTCATTGATTTCTGCTCTGATCTTTATTATTTCTCTTCTCCTGCTGAGTTTAGGGTTTCTTTCTTGTTCTTTCTCCAGCTCCTTTAAGTGTAGGGTTAGGTTGTGTACTTGAGACCTTTCTTGTTTCTTGAGAAAGGCTTTTACCGCTATAGATTTTCCTCTCAGGACTGCTTTTGTTGTGTCCCACAGATTTTGAACCATTGTGTTTTCATTATCATTTGTTTCCATGAATTTTTTCAACTCTTCTTTAATTTCCTGGTTGACCCATTCATTCTTTAGAAGGATGCTGTTTAGTCTCCATGTACTTGGGTTCTTTCCAAATTTCCTCTTGTGATTGAGTTCTAGCTTCAGAGCATTGTGGTCTGAAAATATGCAGGGAGAGATCCCAAACTTTTGATACTGGTTGAGACATGATTTAGGACCGAGGATGTGATCTATTCTGGAGAATGTTCCATGTGCACTAGAGAAGAATGTGTATTCTGTTGCTTTGGGATGAAATGTTCTGAATATATCTGTGATGTCCATCTGGTCCAGTGTGTCATTTAAGGCCTTTATTTCCTTGTTGATCTTTTGCTTGGATGATCTGTCCATTTCAGTGAGGGGAGTGTTAAAGTCCCCTACTATTATTGTATAATTGTTGATGTGTTTCTTTGATTTTGTTATTAATTGGTTTATATATTGGCTGCTCCTACGTTAGGGGCATAGATATTTAAAATTGTTAGAACTTCTTGTTGGACAGATACTTTGAGTATGATATAATGTCCTTCCTCATCTCTTATTATAGTCTTTGGCTTAAAATCTAATTGATCTGATATAAGGATTGCCACTCCTCCTTTCTTCTGATGTCCATTAGCATGGTAAATTCTTTTCCACCCCCTCACTTTAAATCTGGAGATGTCTTCAGGTTTAAGATGAGTTTCTTGTAGGCAACATATAGATGGGTTTTGTTTTTTTATCTATTCTGATACCCTGTGTCTTTTGATTGGGGCATTTAGCTCATTCACATTCAGGGTAAGTATTGAGAGATATGAATTTAGTGCCATTGTATTGCCTGTAAGGTGACTGTTATTGTATATTGTCTCTGTTTCTTTCTGATCTACTACTTTTAGGGTCTCTCTTTGCTTAGAGGACCCCTTTCAATATTTCCTGTAGAGCTGGTTTGGTATTTGCAAATTCTTTCAGTTTTTGTTTGTCCTGGAAGCTTTTAATCTCTCCTTCTATTTTCAATGATAGCCTAGCTGGATATAGTATTCTTGGCTGCATGTTTTTCTCGTTTAGTACTCTGAATATATCATGCCAGCTCTTTCTGGCCTGCCAGGTCTCTGTGGATAAGTCTGCTGCCAATCTAATATTTTTACCATTGTACGTTACAGACTTCTTTTCCAGGGCTGCTTTCAGGATCTTCTCTTTGTCACTAAGACTTGTAAATTTTACTATTAGGTGATGGGGTGTGGACCTATTCTTATTGATTTTGAGGGGGGTTCTCTGCACCTCCTGGATTTTGATGCTCGTTCCCTTTGCCATATTGGGGAAATTCTCTCCAATAATTCTCTCCAATATACCTTCTGCTCCCCTCTCTCTTTCTTCTTCTTCTGGAATCCCAATTATTCTAATGTTGTTTCGTCTTATGGTGTCACTTATCTCTCGAATTCTCCCCTCATGGTCCAGTAGCTGTTTGTCCCTCTTTTGCTCAGCTTCTTTATTCTCTGTCATTTGGTCTTCTATATCGCTAATTCTTTCTTCTGCCTCATTTATCCTAGCAGTGAGGGCCTCCATTTTTGATTGCACCTCATTAATAGCTTGCTTTTTTTATTTCAACTTGGTTAGATTTTAGTTCTTTTATTTCTCCAGAAAGGGCTTTTATATCTCCCGAGAGGGTTTCTCTAATATCTTCCATGCCTTTTTCGAGCCCGGCTAGAACCTTGAGAATCATCATCCTGAACTCTAGATCTGACATATTACCAATGTCTGTGTTGATTAGGTCCCTAGCCTTTGGTACTGCCTCTTGTTCTTTTTTTTGTGGTGAATTTTTCCGCCTTGTCATTTTGTCCAGATAAGAGTATATGAAGGAGCAAGTGAAATACTAAAAGGGTGGCAACAACCCCAGGAAAATATGCTTTAACCAAATCAGAAGAGATCTCAAATCGTGAGGGGGGAGAAAGGGGATAAAAAGAGGTTCAGAAAGAAAGAAAAAAAAAAAGAAACAATTAAAAAAAGAAAACAAATAAGGAAAAATAGAAAAAGGAAAAAAATATATATATAAGATAAACTATTTAAAAAACTTTAAAAAAGAAAAGGATAAAAGTTAAAAAAAATTAGCAGAAGAAGAGAAAAAAAAATTGAAAAAGAAAAAAAAATAAAATTAACTGCAAGGCTAAAGAATCATGGGGAGAAAGCCATGAGTTCTGTGCTTTGCTTTCTCCTCCTCAGGAATTCCGCTGCTCTCCTTGGTATTGAAACTGCACTCCTTGGTAGGTGAACTTGGTCCTGGTTGGGTTTCTTGTTGATCTTCTGGGGGAGGGGCCTGTTGTAGTGATTCTCAAGTGTCTTTGCCCCAGGCGGAGTTGCACCGCCCTTACCAGGGGCCGGGCTGAGTAATCCGCTCCGGTTCGCTTTCAGGAGCTTTTGTTCCCTGAGCGCTTTCCATAGAGTTCCGGAGGACGGGAATGAAGATGGCGGCCTCCTGGTCTCCGGCCCGGAAGAGCTGAGAGCCCGGGGCCCCACTCCTCAGTGCGCCCTCAGAGAACAGCGCCCAATTATTCCCGTCACCCTGGCCTCTGGCCACGCTCCGAGCTGACGGAGCCTGCGACCGGTTCAAGGTAACCCCGAGCTGAGAGCTCACTCCTCGGCTCTGTCTCTGTAGCGGGCTTCCCCGTTCTAATACCTGTAAGCTCTGCAACACTCAGACACCCCCGATCCTTCTGTGACCCTGTGGGACCTGTGGGCATGCTGACCCTGCGTGGGTTTCACCCTGGTTAAGCCTCTGGAGCGATGTCCCTCAGCGGAACAGACTTTTAAAAAAGTCCTGATTTTGTGCTCCGTTGCTCTGCCGTTTGCCAGGAGCCGGCCCCTCCCGCTGTGGTCTATCTTCCCGTCGCTTTGGATTCACTTCTCCGCCAGTCCTACCTTTCAGAATGTGGTTGATTTTCTGTTTCTAAAATTGCTGTTCTTCTTCTCTTCGATCTCCTGTTGGATTTGTAGGTGTTTGCAATCTTTAGATAAGCTATCTAGCTGATCTCCCGCTACCTGAAGTAGTCTCAGCCTGCTACTTCTCTGCCATCTTGACTCCTCCCCCCTCTTTTTTTTTTTTTTAAAGATTTTAATTATTTGTTTGTTAGAGGGAGGAGAGAGAGAGAGCACAAGCAGGTAGAGCAGCAAGCAGAGGGAGAAGCAGGGTCCCCACTGAGTAAGGAGCCGGATGAGATCATGACCTGAACCAAAGACAGATACTTCACTGACTGAGCCACCCAGGAATCCCTTGCTGCAGATTTTTTGTTGTATAACCAATTGTTAGAAGAGGCCAAAAAGCTCTGTGGAGTCTCTTTTCTTGACAGCATTAATTCCACTAATGGGGGGTCCACATTCATATTCTAAGCATCTCCCAAAGTCCCCACTTCCTAATACTATCACATTGGACATTAGGATTTCAACATATGAATTTTGGCAGGGGGGACATCAACAGTTGACCATAACGCAGATATCTGATGAGGAGTTCACATACAAAATATGTAAACAGTACTTACAAATCAATAGTAAAACAACAAACAAAAATTAAAACAGTTTAAGGAACTAACTAGACGTTTTCCCAAAGAATACATAGGAATAGCAACAGGTAAATGGAAAAAGCAAACATGCAAATAAACAAAAAACAATGTTCAATGTTATTACTCACCAGGGCAATGCAAATCAAAACTGTTCTGAGATATCATTTCACACCTGTTAGAATGTTTAGTATTCAAAACAAAACAAAAGGACGATTGTTGGTGAAAATGTGGCGAAATTGGGACCCTACACATTGTTGATGGGAATGCAAATCCTGCAATCTTTATGGAAAACAGTATGAAGAAGTTTTCTTAAAGAATTAAGAATAGAACTACCATACTGTCCAGGAATCAGACTTTGGGTGTTTATTCAAAAGTATGAAAATCAGGATCTTGTAGAGATATTAGCACTCCTATGTTCATTGCATAATTATTTACAATGGACAAGATCTAAAAACAACCTAAATGTGTGTTTATAGATAAATGGATAAGGACATGTAGTATATACATCCAATGGGATGTTATTCAGCCTTCACAGAAGGAAATTCTACTGTATGCAATAATGTAGATAATCATGAAGACATTAGCTCAGTGAATAAAGCCAGTTACAGAAAGACAAATACTGCATCATTCCACTTACAGGAGCAAAATTATATGTAAAATAAATTTATAGACTCTGAGAGTAAAATGGTGATTTTCAGGAGCTGGAGAGAAGGGAAAATAGGGAGTCACTAGTCAACAGACAAAAGTCTCATTGAACAAGATGAACAAGCTCTAAAGATAAGCTGTACAACATTGTAACTCTTGTCAACAATAATATGTACTACACTTAGAGTTTTGTTAACAGGGCATATCTCATGTTAAATGTTCTTACTACAATAAAATAAAATGTATTAAAAAGAAGCAATTTCAGAACACTATTAACTAAACAATGGGCCTACGATCTTACAGAGAGAAAATTAGGTTCTCTAGACAGGAATAAAGGCCAGAGCATCAGGAACACTGGAGACAAAAACAAAAAAACAAACAAACAAACAAAAAAATACAAAACAAAACAAGAAAAGAGAGAGAGAAAGGATTTCAAAGTTATGAAGCAAAATATACTTTTCCCATCTAGAAATTTATATGCACCCAAACTGTCTGGGTAGATAATGAATAAACTTCATAACCCTCACACCCATATTTAGGAAGTTATCTGAGGATATACACCAGTGAAAATGAAAGTAGAAACCAAGAGAAAGACATGGCTTCCAGAAAGCAGTGAATTTAACCCAAGAGCAGTAAAGGGAAATCCAGGGAATAGGTGCTAGGAAACCATTTTTAGGGAGGAAAGAGTCCAGACTCAAAAAGGACATTGGAAAGAAGAATCTCAGTGGGGGGAAGGATTAATTGGAGTGTGAAGAATGCTTGAAAACAGGGTGGGAGGAGTGGTATCCTCAAGATGGTGACATAGGTTATTGCCGACTTTGTTGCCCCTCACAAGAACAACTAACAACTGTTTATGGATAAGGCACCACTGAGAAAATTCTAGAACTTGGGGGTGAGGCTGAAGAACCTCCCCCCCCCACCACCCCTGTACCACAGGACCTGAGGAAAATTGGTCATAAGATGAAGGCATAATTTTGAAGAAAAAAATTTTTTAAAGCCATTGAAAACTTTCAGGAAAAAAAAGAAAAGTAAAACAAAACAAAACAAAACAAAAACCTGAGTCCTGTAATCATAAACCATTTCTGAAGCAACCATGTAATATTGGTCCAGAAACTTAGTAGGCTCCAAGAAGAGCATTTAAGTGGAGGCCAAGCATGCCTCCCACATATATCCATGCATAATATGGGGAACAGGCAAGACTGAAGATGTTTCAATTTAAAGACGTAAATAAAGCCTGATGCTGAAATCACACCAAACAAATGCCCAAACTCCCTCCAAAACTCACTGAGGAATGAAGTGAAACTTAGCAGAACTACATGTCCATAAAACCACAGTTAAATTAGAGCAATTGCTGTAGGAAATTGATCCGATGTGTAAGAGTGCATGAATTTCTTTTATTATCGAAATGTAAGCAAGGCACATAAAATAAATTCAACAAGAAATAGCATAGAATTAAAACAAAGATCTGGTGGATATAACATAAACTTTGGAAAGCATGAACATTACATGTTTCCCCACTCCCCCCATCATTCAAGTTAAAGTGCTGCACAAGCAGAGAGCCAAGTTTCTCCCTGAGCCTAGCATGCCATGTTCCCCAGCCCTGTCCACCCTAGCACACAACCCTGTACCTTTCCATGTCACGGAGTTTGAGACACTCATCCTAACATGATCTCCATGTCCTGACTTTACTCACTGCCAGGTGGCGTGGATACTTTGCATACAGGTGCTCCCTTTTTTTTTTTTGGAAAATCTCTAGCTGAGTCTCAAGGTATTGTATCGCCCACCAGAATGAAGATTATTTCAAGCCTAGAGGAAGGATCTTTTTCTTTATAAAAAGTCTTTAAGAAAGATCTATTCTATTGGAAAATAAAACTTTAATCAAATTAAGTAGCCTTGCCTGTCTACTGTACTTTGCATGTGAATCTAGATCATACATATTAAGTTCCTCGATCTGCATGAATTGTATATCAATAGTCATCTCAGGTAAAGAAAATGAAGGTGAAATTTGCCTGAAATGCCATGGCTCACTTCCTCAGCCATTCGTCATCATGCTATGATTCATTATTGAGTATCTAGCAGGTGCCAGGCATGTGAAAACGGGGGTGCAATAGTGAGTGAATTATGTGGTAGTATTTCGGTGTAGAAAAACTCACAGTTGGCTGCAGAGTGGATAGATTAGAGGGCAGAACAGCACATGATAGAAGGAGATTGGATGCCTAATTGGCAGATAACAATGTGTAAAACTCACAGGACTTGATCCTGGGAGAGAAAGAAGCAGGTATCAAGGACACGTCCTAGATGTCAGACTTCCCACCTACATGATGGACTAAAGAGAGCTTCTAACAACAACCATGCTGGGGTACTGACTGACGAGTATCCTTTTTCAGAAAATCCCTCAAAAGCCTCTCGTTAGTATGGGGTATTGCCACAGGCACTTGGCTTATCTCAAGAGTTTGCATGCTTGTAAATCCATTCAACTTCAAGACTCACTAATTATACTCTCATATTTTAAGCCTATTATGGAAGAAATTCAAACCACATGGGTGTCTATCTACAAGCCAAAATTTGCTCAAGATAAGCCAGTAGTAATAACTTCAGGTCTGGTGGTCCTTGAACGTATTTAAACCTTGGGAGGGAGAAGGGAGAAGGTGGTTAATAAATGTCGCAGAATTCTCTCCAGATGGAAAACAAAGACTTTCTTTTTCTTATTTCCCCTTAAACTTGTCATTATTTGGCAGAAATAGTCAAAATAAATGCACCATGCTTCAAAGGAGCCAGCACATAAGAGACCAGACAGCAGCAAGATGAATCCACTTGTCTCAGCAGACATATGCTCTGAACACAGATGTTCAGGAAATGAAGGGCAGGCACTTGTGATAATGTATTGCATCATTTCTTTGACCTCAAGATAAAAGCAAACACGAGAAGCAAAATGTGCCACTCACCAGGCTATAAAAATGAAACCTGCCATACAGTTCTGATCTATGGCATGAATTCTGTCTTTGCCAGAAAGATGGAGCATTTTCGTCAGAATGCCAGTTAGTCCTTGTCTTGGGTGTGATTCCTTGTGAAAGAGGGATTAAATCAGGGACTTGAAAAGAAGGTATTAAAATCTAATTTAATTTAACTAATACATCAGGTCACATTCATGGAATTATTCTGAAATGATTAAAAAAAAAAAAAAGGAAAAAAGAAGGGAAAAAAAATAAATAAAGCAAGCACTTAACCCAGCTTCCAGTGAGACAAACTTTGGATGCATCTTTTTATGACTGCTCACAGAAACCTTACAAGGAGACAGTCACAGGAAAACCTCATTTTATTATGCTTCACAGATACTGTGCTTTTTTTACAAATTTAAGGCTTGTGGGAAATTTGTACTGAGCAAGCCTACTGGCACCGTTTTCCCAACATCATTTCTTACTTCGTGTCTCTGTGTCATGTTTTGGCAATTCTTACCATATTTTGAGCTCTTTCTTTATAATTATTATATTTTATGGTGATCTATGACAAGTGATCTTTGATATTACTATTGTAATTTTATGAAGGTGCCATACATCACACTCATATAAGAAAGGGAACTTAATTGATAAATGTGTGTTCTGACTGCTCCACTGACTAGCCTGTCTGTCCCCATTTCCTTGGGCATTCCTATTTCCTGAAAACACAATATTGAAATTAGGTCAATCAATAGTCTTACAGTGGGGCAGGAAGTGTTCAAGTGAACACTCTCTCACTTTAAATCAAAAGCTAGAAATGATTAAGCTTAGGGAGAAGATATGTTCAAAGTCGAGAAAAGCTAAACATTAGGCTTCTTGCACCAAACAACCAGCAGAGTTGGGGATGCAAAGGAAAAATTCTTGAAGGAAATTAAAAGTGCTACTCCACTGAACGTACAAATAAGAAAGCAAGACGGCCTTATTGTTGATTTGGAAAAAGCTTTAATGGTCTGGATAGAAGATCAAATCATCCACTACATTCTCTTAAGCCAAAGCCTAATCCAGAGCAATTCCCTAACTCTCCTCACTTTTGTGAAGGCTGAGGAAAGTGAGGAAGCTGAAGAAGGAAAGTCAGAAGTCAGTAGAGGTTGGTTCATGAGGTTTAAGGAAGCTGTCTCCATAACATCAAGTACAAGGTGAAGCAACAAGTTGCTGATGTAGAAGTTGCAGTAAGTTATTCAGAAGATCTAGCTAAGATCAGTAATGAAGGTGGCTACACCAAACAACAGACATTCAATGTAGACAAAATGGCCTTCTATTGGAAGAAGATGCCACTCAAGACTTTCATAGCTAGAGAGGATAAGTCAATGTCTGGCTTCAAAGTGTCAAAGGACAGACTGACTCTCTTGTTAAGAGCTAGCACAGCTGGGGCACCTCGGTAGCTCAGTGGGTTAAAGCCTCTGCCTTCGGCCCAGGTCATGATCCCAGGGTCCTGGGATCGAGCCCCGCGTCGGGCTCTCTGCTCAGCATGGAGCCTGCTTCCCTTCCTCTCTCTCTGCCTGCCTCTTTGCCTACTTGTGATCTCTGTCTGTCAAATAAATAAATAAAATCTTTAAAGAGCTAGCACAGCTGATGACTTTAAGTTGAGCTAATGCTCATATACCCTTCCAAAAATTCTAGGGCCCTGAAGAATTATATTTATTCTGATCTGCCTGAGCTCTATAAATAGAACCACAAAGCTCTATAAATGGAACTACAAAATAGAGACACCTTCTCTGTTTAAAATGGTTTGCTAAATATTTTAAACCCACTGTAGAAACCTATAGCTCAGGAAAAAAAAAAAAAGATTCCTTTTTAAAATATCATTGCTCATTGACAGTGTGCCTGGTGAACCAAGAGCTCATGCAGACATACAATCAGATTAAGGTTGTTTTCATGCCTACCAACACAGAATCCATTCTGCAGCCCATGGATCAAGGAGTCATTTGACTTTCAAGAGTATTTAAGAAATACATTTCGTAAGGCAATAACTGCATGGATGGTGATTCCTCTGATGGATCTGGGCACAGTGAGCTGCAAACCTTCTGGAACGGATTCACCATTCTACATACCATTGAGAACATCCATAATTCATGAGGACAGGCCAAGTATTGACACAAACAAGAGTTTGAAAGTAGTGGATCCTAACCCTAAGGAATGACTTGGGAGATTCCCAACTCGAATGGAGGAAGTAACTGCAGATGTGGTAGAAATAGCAACAGAATTGGAATTAGAAGTGGAGCCTGAATTGTTGCAATCCCATGATCAAACTTAAATAGACAAAGAGTTGCTTCTTTTTAAAAAAAGATTTTATTTCTTTCTTTATTTATTTGAAGAAGCAAGAACACAGGGGATAGGGAGAGGAGCTGAGGAAGAGGGACAAACAGACTCCATGCTGAACACAGAGCTTGACCCCAATATCATGACCTGAGACAAAATCAAGTGTCAGATGCTTAACCCACTAGCCACCCAGGCCCCCTGATCAAGAGTTGCTTCTTATGGGTGAGCCGGAAAATGTGGTTGATTTCTTGAGATGGAATCTACTCCTTGTGGAGATGCTATGAAGATGATTGAAAAGACAACAAAGGGTTTAGAATAACACATAAATGTAGTTGATAGAGCAACTGCAGGGTTTGGGAGGACTGACTCCACTTTTGAAAGAAATTTCCCAAGGCTAAAATGCTACCAAACAGCATCACATGCTATAGAGAAAGCATCTGTGAAAGGAAGAGTGCATTGGTACTGCAAACTTCACTGTAGTCTTATTTTTAGAAATTGCCACAGACCTGCCCCCTCCACTGTAGCAACCACTGCCCTGATCAGTCAGCAGCCATCAGCATGGAGGCAGGACCCTCTACCAATGAAATGATTAAGACCCATTGAAAGCTCAGATAATGGTTAGCACTTTGTAGAAAGAAAGTGTTTTTTAATTAAGATCTATACATTTTTTTAACTCATAAAGCTATTGTACACTTAATTGACTACAGTGTAGCATAAACATAACTTTAACATGCTTTGGGAAACTAAAACAACTAATTTTACTTGCTTTATTATGATTTTTGCTTTATTGTGGTGGTCTGGAACTGAACCTGCTGTATCTCTGAGGTATGCCTGTATTTTCCCCTTTTTTCATTAAAAAATGTATTTTCATTTTTTTTTTTTAGTAATCTCAATACCCATATCTCAATATGGCTTAAACTCATAACTCACAACTCAAAGTCACATGTTCTACTAACTGAGCCAGCCAGAAAACACCCTGTATTTTTCTCCATTTTCAAATGAACAAACCAGAGTTTGCCCAAGTTACATGACTTGCCCAAGGCTACATGGCTAGCATTTAGTAGGGCCAGGACCTAAATCCAGAACTAACTCTGAAGTTCACATGGACCCCTAATTTTTACTTCTCAATATGAGGTGCTGTATAACTACAAAGCTGTATGGTCATAAGAAGCATAAATGAAAGATTAATGATGACACAAAACAGCTTATGATTGTACAACAGGCCATGGGATGCTTAATGTAAATCTCTAGAATTTCAGACATCCAGACCATAGAGTAGAGGGCGTATGTTCTTTGGAAGTACATGGACCCAGTCTGAGTTTCAGCTCTTACCTTTACTTGCTGTGTGGCCTTGAGCAAATGGTGTGACCTCCTAGCTGCAGGTTCCTCACCTAAAACAATAAAGTTTTTCCCATTTCCCAGAGTTTTTAAAATGAGATGATACAATCAAATCACCTGACAATATGCCTAGGACACAGTATCTGCCCCAAAAATGTCAACTTCATGTCACCTCAAGTTAAGACATTATGAGATAGAGAAACCAAAGAGGAATTCATTTGGCAAGGTAGTATCTAAATGGCAAGTTGAGAGAGTTCTCATGATAAAATTGGTATAGACTCACCTGTATGTAGGTACAAGTATATACACATACACATACTTTTGAGTTTTATATTTGCTAGAAGACAAACTCATTTCAAAACCTTATTATAGGGGTGCCTGGGTGGCTCAGTCTGTTAGGTGGCTGCCTTCAGCTCAGGTCATGATCCCAGAGTTCTGGGATTGAGCCCTGCATCAGGCTCCCTGCTCAGCAGAAAGCCTGCTTTTCCCTCTCCCTCTGTCTGCTGTTCTGCCTACTTGTGCTCTCTGTCTATCTCGCTGTCATATAAATAAATAAGATATTAAAAAAACAACAACCCTATTATACTTACGTCTATGAGAGATCTAGTCATGCAGTGCACTGCCAGGGGAAAAAAAAAATGTAAATTTCCAATTAGTGTCAGCAACACCATGGGTGTTGCACACATGGTAAACCTCCAGTCCCAGCCCCAGGAAAAAGGAGTGCCAATGTACAATTAGCATCATAGGTTTCCAGTCTTACCTGCAATTTTTTCTTCACAAAATCGACACTCAAACACAGTTTTGCAGGGGACAGATAATCTCTGGTTAAATAAAAACAATTTTCCAGTTAAAAAGTGATAAATTCTAATTATACATTTTTTTAAAAATGTAGAATACATACACACAAAAGGAATCCTAGTGCGCCCAAGATCTCCTCTTCTTGTTACGGTTGCTTTACCTGATTTGTTTAGTCTTCTTACAATTTTTATTGTAGATACCCTGCCATTTTACCCAGCATTTTTCTTTAACATCACACCATAATTTTTAGTACAGTGGTTAAACCTCTGAAATAAGACTACCATATATGTGTCCTGTGCTCGGCACTCACCTTCATTAAGCTTTAAGCCTTAACAAATAAACAAGTACCACCTTATGGGCTGTGTGAAGACAAAGTGAGAATGATTCACATAGTCACATAAAACTCTTAGCACTACGTAGAAAGTAAGATCTCAATAAAATTTTTAATTTTTAATAACAAAGAGAACTTTTTTTCCCCCCACTGCAAATGACAAAAAGAAAAATTTCAATTGACTTCAGCAAATGGAAGCACATTTACTTTTAAAATGGAAAGTCCACATGTAGACCTGGACAGTGTTTCAATCAATGTGGCACCTCTTGTTCAGAGACAAGCTCTTCCCCAAGGGTAGCAGGATACCTGCAGTGGACCAGGTGTGAGCCCAACCCCCGCACCTCCAATTCCAAGGCTAGCAGAGAAAGCCTCTTCATATTATACCTGCACATGTCCCAAGACTCCCTCTGATTGGACTAACCTGGGCCTCTTTACTCACCCAACGCTGTGACTGTTTCTAAGAAAATTTCGTGTTTCGCTGGCTAGTTGTGGAAGGCTGGCTAATCAATAGTCCCCCCAAAATGTCCATGCCTGAATCCCAGGAACTTATGAATAGGATACCTTATATGGCAAGAGAGACTTTGCAGATGTGATTAAATTAAGGTTCTTGAGATAAAAAGATAATCCTAGACTATCCGGGTGAGCCCAGTGTAATCACAGAGGTCCTTTTAAGAGCGAAAAGGAGGGTCAGAGGTCAGGCCATGTGGCAATGAGATTCAAGTGGCAGAAGCCAAGGGATACAGGCATGTTGGACAAGCTGGAAGTAATAAGAAATATACTTTCCTCCTGGTGCCTCCAAAAGGAATTGGCCCTGTCTGCTGACACCCTGACTTTAGCCTTGTAAGAACCGTTGTGGACTTCGGACATCCTGAACTATAAGCCACTAAGTTTGTGATAATTTATTACAGCTGCACCAAAACAACCAACACACCAGTCTTCGGTCACAATCTTCATCTCCAGATGCTGCAATGTGGACGGGAATGGAGGAGGAATAATTCTCCAAAAGGAAAACAGAGATCCTGTTACCAAAAAAGAATGAGTATAAGGCAAAAAGTGCACAATATGAGCATATCAACGTTGGCTTTGTGGCAGCACTGTTTTGTTTTGTTTTTTTTTTTTTTTTTTCAAATTCTGCGTAAATGGCATTACAATAGCCGAATTCTTTCCTGAGTAATTTTGCCATAGTATCCTTACTTCCTCTTCTGTATTCGTATGTTGGATTTTTTTTTATTTTTTTTTAAACATTTTATTTATTTATTTGAGAGAGAGAGAGAGACAGTGAGAGAGAGCATGAGCGAGGAGAAGGTCAGAGAGAGAAGCAGACTCCCCGTGGAGCTGGGAGCCCGATGCGGGACTCGATCCCGGAACTCCAGGATCATGACCCGAGCCGAAGGCAGTCGCCTAACCAACTGAGCCACCCAGGTGCCCCCGTATGTTGGATCTTTGAAAGGAGGTATGTTTCTTTGCTCATCCTGCACATGCATGAGGTTTTGAAAACAATACAGTGGAGGTGACTTGTATAACAAGTTGGCATGTTATTGTCTATTAGTACGGATTATATCACACAAAAGTATCTAATAGCAGTGCCTGGGTGGCTCAGTCAGTTAAGTGTCTGGCTCCTGATTTTGGCTCAGGTCTGGTCAGGTCCCGTGTTGGGCTCTGCATTCAGCACAGAATCTGCTTTTCATTTTCCCTACCCTTCTACAACCCCCCCCACTTGCATTTTACTCTCTCTCTCTAAAATAAATAAAGTCTTTTTAAAAAGTATCTGAGGACACTTGAGTGGTTCATTTGGTTAAGTGTTTGCCTTTGTCTCAGGTCATGATCCTAGGATCCTGGGATCAAGTCCTGCATCAGGATCCCTGCTCAGTGAGGAGTCTGCTTCTCCTCCTCTCTTGGCCCCTCCCCACTACTTGTGCACTTTCTTTCCTTCTCTCTCACATAAATAAATAAAATCTTTTAAAAAAGGTATCTGATCCTAGTAATGAACATGATCAGGCAAATGCAAAACAAACAGTTACATCAACCTAAGTGCTAAGACTTCTTGCACTAGCTGTCTTGTTCATCTTGAAGACACCATTTGAGTCTTGATTTCAGACCCTACAGTGTATCAGGAGATGAATGAACAAAGTGGGGTCAAAGCCACCTGTGGAACCTCTCCATAATAGTGGCACTGATTGTAAGTGATGTGCAGAATCCCCTTTGAATCACAGGGTATGTGGGGGGTGAGGGAGCTGTGAAAGCAAACCTCCTGAGTTTGAGATATTGGGACAATATTAAAAAGAAATCTGATTAAAAGATAAGCACTAAATTCCAGGATCAATTTCATCATCATCCAGTTATCTCTACTATGTGATGTAACAACAGTGTCATTGGATCCAGGCCCAGCATGGTGGAGGAGGTTTTTAGTGAGAAAATGGGCTGTACAAAGGATTATCTTTCTGAGAGTGGTAGTAATGGAGGGATATTAAAATAATTGGAAGACTTTTTTTTTTTTTAATTCCAAACAGAACAATCTCAGAGTTGTCCTGCCCTTATCCCCATGCCCACTCTTCCCTGTCAAACTAAATTAATATTATCCTGTGAGGGCCCTGGATTATATGACAGAAACCTTATAGGTGATTTCGATCATCCCCTTTCCCCAAGGCCACCTCTTTGCAGTTTTCTGACTACTTTCCATTCTATGCACTGTTTTTCCAGCTGTAAGAATTAGGTGGACACTGGAGAAGGTGTGGAATTACTATCATTGTCCTGTGTTCCACCCACTGCCTTTTTTCTGGGTCAGAGCAAAAACAGGACTCTATCCCACCAGGCATATTCAGAATGCAGAGCACAATCCCAGCCCCAAGGCAGCCTCAGCCTGGCAGGTTTAGGCCTAACAGAGGCTGCCCCAAGCCTTGTAAGTAGAGCCCTGAGTCCTAGACAAATATCCTGAAGTGAGAAGCCAAATCTGGCTGCTACAATTTGCTGTCTCCTATAGTGACATTCTGGCCACAACAAAATATGGCAGGTTCAGAAACTCAATTTTTCCTGACAATCGAGCATCAGGCCCTGACAAGACAAGCTGCTTCATTATCTGTTTGGGAGGAAGGGATGAACAATTTTGTTGAGTCAGTAATGGTAGTCTGTAGTAGATGCTCTATCCAGGGAAATGTTTGTCATCTCGTGCTGTGGTGGACTGTTAACAAGTCATTTCTAAGACTGCTCTAAAAATGAAATCATCTTTATTTGATGTGGTGTCATCACTATGATTTATTACCCAAACAAAACATTCAGATCATTGGGAGGTTGAACAAATCAGTGAATGAGAATATACTAGAAAGCTAACTGGAAAGAATCTGTGTTTTATCAAGAACATTATTTTATTTATTGAAGAATAATTAACACACTGTTAAATTTGTTTCAAGAGTACAAGTTTATTACATTACTCAGTACTCATCAAAAAGTGTATTCTTAATCCTCCTTACCTATTTCACCCTCCCTCCAACCCACCTCCAAGTGTCCATCCTTAGATAGATGGATAAAGAAGAGGTGGTATATATATATATATATATATACAATGAAATATTACTCAGTCACAAATAAGAATGAGATGTGGTCATTTGAAACAACATGGATGGAGCTGGAGCACATTATGTTGAGTGAAATAAACTGGTCAGAGAAAGACAAATACCGTATGATTTCACTCATATGAGGAATTTAAGAAGCAAATGGACAAAAAAGATATTAACTTTTCAAAAGAAGGAAAATTTTAAAATTAGAAGACTAAGTCATTGTTTTTATAGGAAAAAGAAAGATCAGAAGAGCTCTAGGGAGTGATTACTTCATGTCAGAAACTGCCGCATCCTTCACATTTACGGTTTTATTTAAACTCCACAACAATACTTAGGACTGTGTTTATTTTATAGATGAAAATCTTAAGAACCCAAATGCTGGAACTCATTAAGTAAAATGATGTCCGCAAGCACTCCTGCTATATGAGTGGAAAGAAGAAACCCTCCTACTGCCCTTTCTGGTTAAACCATGGTATGTCTCTTGGTTTAAACTGCAGTGTTTGCATTCCCACACCAGTCATTCTGTGACCTCTCCCTGATAGCACTGGGGTTATGGTGCATCTAGAACAGAGTCTTAGTCATCACCACAAGTCACTGTGCATCTGACCACATACTTATCTGGGACTCTCTGACAAGTCATATGTGTGATTCGGACTTCTTCCCAGTGACAGAAATCTACATCAGATTGATAAAAGAGAAAGCAGAATTTGGGAGGATTTGAACAGAACCCTAAGTAACCTAATGGGAGGAAAATAGGATCTGTTGGTCTTTATGGAGCCTGGAGCTCAAGAATGCTGCCAGGAGGCGCACTCTATCTCTCAATCTCTACCCACCCTTGTTCCTATCTGCTCTGCCTCATCCCCACTCTAGCTATGTACTGGTTTGCTCCACTTGGCAGGAAACATGTTTTCCAACCTCTGGAGAGGGATTGATTAATACTCATTCTGATCACAGCCTTAGAAATCAGCTCTCCCTGTGTTGTGTGCCCACCTTTGGGCCATCCTCTAAGGCCAGAGAAGTAGCTCTGTATGATTATGGCAGGTCCTGTGCCAATAAAACAAAGTGGATAAAGAGTACTTTCCAGAACAAGGAGGTTACTGGGCTGACATTGACATCCAGGACACAATGGAGATTCACAGCCAAGAGTCAAGGGAGAAGCTTCTGGTAAGTCTAAGGTAAACATTTCAGTGTCCCGAGAACTCGGTTATGTTTTCAAACTGAAAGTAGGTGGTTGTCAAGACTTCAGAGAATGCACACACTCACTTATTCATTCCTCAGACATTTACTGGTGTTAAAATAGAAGAAAAAAAAATAATAAGATATGATCCCTACCCTTGGAGTTTACTGCCTGCCAGGGAGAATAGACAAGTATACTAATGATGTCAGTATTGTGAGCAGAGTGTATTAATGAAGGTCCATAGAAGGCAGTGTTTTTCATGCTGTATGCTGAGACCCATTGGCAAGTCATTAAATCAATTTAGTGGGCTGCAGACAGCATTTAAAAAAAAGAAAAGAAAGGAAAAAATAGGCCAGAATATACCAGTGTGCATTGCGCAGCAGTAAAGATGAAGGATCTGGTGAAACAATTGTGTTCCAATTGTGTGGGAGGCTGTGTATGTATAGGTTTGTGTACCAAGTCGGGCTGTAAAATCCATTTCTCACTCTAGGTCATTGTCAGAAACATTTGAAAGATGCTAATGTGATGTGAGTAGGAACCCAGAGAAGAGGCATGTAGATGAGTCTAGTGGGAGGTAGGGGAGGAAAAGATTTCTGAAGAAGGGAGCTCTTAATCTGAATCTAGGGGAAAAGGCACCAAGTGTGTGATGAGCAGCTCATGATACAGGCGCAGAAGATTGAGAAGGCTGCATAGACCAGGAAATCCTGTGGCTGCCAGGCAGCAGATCAGGGCCCGTGCTGGCTCCTGTGTTAGAGCTGGGATCCCTCAAGCTACCGTCAAAGGACTGGGAGCTGCTGGTGTAGAATGGGGAGGCAGGGTAAAGACATTTAAGAAAAAACAGTATCGTGGATGACAATGAGAATGAAGCACTCTAAAAATTTTGAACTGTCCAAGTTTGCTTCTGCTTGGAAAACCAGAGAAAGCTTCGTGAAGGTGTGAGCACTTTTGAGTTAGCTCTGCATACTTTAAAGGTTTGGCCCAGGGATCAAGAGTGGGGGGCTTGGTAAGTTGGGGGAGGAAGTAGGAGGAGAATAAGATACTCCAAGAACATTCCAGAGCCCAAGAGAAGGAGCAGACTTTGAATGACCACACCCCCTGCTTCATGAGGCTCCTTCAAACCAACCATAGTAGTTCTTTAAGGGAGTTCTAAGTGCCATGCCAAATAAAACTTTATTCACTACTTGACATTTTCAGATGTGTGCTTTGGAGGGCAGCCATCTCACATCATAGTTAAGCACTAAGATTTGCAGCCAGCCTGCTGGGGTTCAAACCCACTTTTTGCTGTGTGATATTGGTCTAGTTACCTATTCTTTCTGTGCTTCTGAACTCTCCTGGGTAAAAACAATATATATGGTGGCCATGGAAAGGTGCTGTTCAGACCTTCTTTAAGAAAGAACCTGATCTTCAGCTGAGAGGTGTCCGTAGCTATTAGTCTTTAGCTTCAGGGCCACTGGGGTCCACTGAAGAATTTAGGCTCAGGCCAAGCTCAATCTCTTCCTAGAAGCCCTTTATCAATGACATACCATGGTGGGAACACTGGGGCCTGGCCATACTTGTCCACCGTGGGACTCTGCTAAAAGGCAAGCTTTGAGGGGCACCTGGGTGGCTCAGTGGGTTAAGGCCTCTGCCTTCAGCTCAGGTCATGATCCCAGAGTCTTAGGATCGAGCCCCGCATAGGGCTCTCTGCTCAGCAGGGAGCCTGCTTCCTCCTCTCTCTCTCTCTGTCTGCCTCCCTGCCTACTTGTGGTCTCTGTCTGTCAAATAAATAAATAAAATCTTTTAAAAAAAATAAATTAAAAATAAATAAATAAATAAATAAAAGGCAAGCTTTGCATTGGGTCTCCCCAATGGGTCTGCCAAGGCTTTGTCAAAGCTGCGTGTCTCACTTACCCAGCCCTGCTTCGTCCTGACTCCTCCCATTCTGAAACATAGATCTGCTTTGTGGTCTGAAGACTTTTCTCACCCAGTCCTTCTTTCTTCCCTTTTATTTTTCAGAGGCAAATACATAAGAAGTCTCTTGCTCTGCCCGATCATCTGTCTGTTTCCCTAAGTGGACATGATCCCTTCTTATGGTGTTGCCCCTGGTCTCAGGCCTTGAATTGCTATTCTTTCTATACTCAATCCCTAGATAAGCCCTCTAAGTTTCTGGAGGTTTAATGCCATCTCTATGTTGAAGACTCAAAATTGTGACTTCAGCCCTGAGCTGTCTTCCAAACTCCAGATACTTACATCCAATACCTTTTTAACATCTCTGCTGGCTATCTAATAGGAGCGCAAGACTTAATGTGTCCAAGTCCAAACCCTTGATCTTTTCTCCTAAATCTGTCCTTTCTTCAATCTTTCCTGTCTTGCTAAATAGCAATTCTATATTTATAGTTGCTGAGGGCAAATGCTTTGATGTCATTCTTGGTATCTCTCATTCTCTCAGAGCCTACATACAATCCATCAGCAAATCCTGTGGGTTCCACCTAAAAATTCACGCTGAACCTGACCAGTTCTCACCACCTGCACAAGGACAATACTGTTTTGAGCCATCATGTCTTCTTCTCTGGATTATTGCAATATCTTCTGTTTTGACTTCCTACTTCTACCCTTGACCCGTTTAATCCATTTTCAAGACAGCAGCCAGAGTACTCTTTTAAAAATATATACCAGATTACATCATTTTTATTTCAAAGTTCGCCAGCAAGTCCAGTCACCCAGAATAAAGCCTGGATCCTAAAAATAACCTCTAAGTCCCCATGTTGCCTGGCCCATCCTCCAGTCTCCCCCAGTTTACTCAGTTTTATTTTAACCGCATAGACTTCATTTGTGACCCGCCCCCCGCCCCCCGCAACACTCCAACATAGGTCTAGCTGGGATTTTGTATGTGCTATCCCCTTTGCCTGGAATAGTCTTTCCCCAGATATTTGAATACCTCTCTCTCTTATCTCCACATTTCTGCTGCCTTGTACCTTATGGGTGATGCTGTCCCAGGGCTCTGAATGAAAATCACATATGCTAGCACACCTTTTTCCCTTCATCTGCTGTACTTAATTGTAACACTCTTAATATCAAACCTAATTGCTTTTTGTCTTATTTTTCTCCTTCCCAACACTAGGATGTCAGTTCCAGGAGGGCAAAATTTCACACTTCTTTCCCCTACTGTATCCCTGATGCCTATTTCAATGTCTCGTGTATAGCAGGAACCCAGTAAATGCCTGATGTATAAGTGAATGAATTAGGGTCATAATAGTGTCGGCCTCATAGGGGGTCTATGATCACCAATAATTGATGTAAATAACCTAACACAGTTCCTGGAACACAATAAGTACTCAATAACTATGAGTTTGTGTTAACAATATTAGCAATTCTTAGTCATAGCCACCTTAGGTAGGGTAGACACACCCAATGGTAGCCTCCAATCTGGAAACAAAGTCTGACAGCAATAGTCAGGTGAAAGCCACAGAATCTATTTGTTCAACTTCCTAAATAAAAAAACTTTAAGTTCATATATCCCACAGAGGTGAAAAGGACTATAATTCACCCACAGATTGAGAAATCTAACCTAGCTAACTATATTCCTAATAAACACATTGTATTATAAATACCGCATAGTAGATTTCTAACGTTCATGTCAATTCTTTCTTCAGTAATGTAAGCAATTTTAGTCAGATGTAACTGAGATACAAGACTCTGGTTTGGTTTGCCCACATTTCTCTTCTTCCACAGCCTAAGTTTTAGGACTGTGTCTGATTTAATTGACAAATGTTTGGGAGGGTACCTGATTTGTCAAGGCACTGTGCCAGGCAAGGGGGATTCAGAAGCTATTAAGATAAGCTTGATCTTGCCTTCGTACAACTGACACTTTATCAGGGAAGAATGATAATCAAATAAGAAATTATAGCAGGTAAGTGTCAGAATGGTGAGTGGACAGGCATCGTATGATAGAAGGCAGTAACTTGGTTTGGTTGAGAAAAAAAAAATGAGAGATCATGCTTTGCTTCTCGCAAGAGGTGATATTTAAGAAGATGTGTGAAGCTCTCCTGGTAAAGATTAATAAAGTAAGGTAACAAACAAACTTTGTGACAAATCACTTATCTTGGTAAAGGAAAGAATGGTTGCAAGGAACTGAGAAATAATGTAAAATGGCTTGGAACATGGAGAGGACAGGAGACCTCAAAGTCTTAAAACAAGTTCTGAAAAGTTCCCTTGAAAGCAAAACAGAAGTGGCTTGTCCCTAATGAGTACAGTCTCTTGGACTCTCTTAGCAATTGTAGAAAATCCTTAATCTTTCTTTAATACATGGTAGAGTTAACTTTAAATATCAGTAAAGAAGATTTTATTTTTCCATAGTATGCTTTTAACCTCCAACTAAAATTCTCTTTCTGCAATCCTAGCCTGACATGGCCATATCTTGTGCAATTCTAAGAACCCACAGCTGCCGTTTTCCATGCTGATCTTGATGCTCTGTTGAAGTATGTGTTCATCCCCTCTCCTCTTTAGGAAAAGAGTAAATTCCTGTTGGAAGCAGAATCTTGGATCTTGAATATAGGCAGGACATGGGGGTCTTGAAACGTCCTTTCATTACTGGACCCCAACTAGCACTAAGTAAGACTCCTTAACCTCTGGAAATGTGCTGTCAGAGAGAAAACATAGAAACATTAAAAAAAAAAAAATGACAGTTCACAAAAGACAATTCACTATATAACACAAACGCAAACTTTGTGAAATGATGGTTAGGTTTCCTAAAGAATGCGATAGGATGTCAAACGAGGAAAAGACCATGGCCAACAAGAAAGACAACTCACAGTGAGTACAGTTTGAACTGGACTGTGAAGAATGAGTAGGATTCTGCCAGATGACTAACTGCTGGGTCATCCAGCCCAGAGAGAGGGAAGGTGGTGGGGTGGGAGGAGAGCAGAGAAGCAGGGGAGACAGGATAAGAGAAGGTTGTAAAAAGCTTAAATTGAGTTTGTGTTCCAGGCTTCAGGAGAGACTTTCTGGAACCCAGCCATCTCTTGATTTGCATATGTAGACCCACTCATTTGTTTAAATGGGGGACTTTGTGGTTAAAGGCTTAGGATCCTGCTTGAACTTTAAGATAGGATTTTTAAACCAAACCAAAGAAACAAAAAACAATGTTTGAAGAGTAAAGGCATGAATGATAATAGTCAGCTATTTTGCAGTTAGAGCTATCAAAATTTGAAGCTCAAGAAATTATATGTTTAAGTGCCTAAGTAGTCTTCAGTTGACTTTTAATTAACTTTTTTTTTTGTCATTTCTAATCTAGGGAAATTGAAAAATATTTTTACAGTCCAAAGAACTTATTTTGTAAAAGAATTCCATACATTTGAAAGTCACTCATAATCATCTTTGAAAACATGTGATGTTTGCAGCTGAATCAAGCCAGATCGTATTTATTCCTTATCAATCCTAGTTATCTCGGCATTGCTCTCTTATTAATAAGATTCAGACAAAGCTTAGCCTTCCGGTGCAAAAGTGAAAACCCAGAGTGATTTAAAAATGATTTTCTCTAATCAAGCTTCATCTCATTAGTCGTTATTCCTTTCTTTTAGATTCTGATGTTTGCGGAAGCTTTTTGTGGGAGCATTATTTAAAACATGTCCTCCCCAGTGGAACATCTGCCTCATCCTGCAGATTATTCTTCCTCAATCTTTCTGAGTAGAAGGAGAAGATTTTGTTTATTCAACTTAATCTAAATCTCAATGAAGAAATATTTCTTTTCATCCTTCCCTTTTCAAAACAACAGGACGAGCTAGATTTGCCTAACAACACTTACAGAGGCCATGCCATTTGGTTTTCATGTTGACAATGGTAAGTGGATCACCAGCTTCCTTGGCACCCCAAAAAATGAGGTTCTTGTACCTCCCATGATACTAGTCACAGCCATGGTGGCTTGGCAGAACAGAAGTTAATTTCTTTCACACACAAGAGTTTAATGTGGTTTGTCCAGGATGCTTCTCCATCCAATGACTCAGGGATCCAAGCTCTCTTCATATTATAATACAGTTGCCTTCATATGTCATTTCTTTTCAATTTTTTATATCAAGTTTTTATTTAAATTTCAGTTCATTAACATACAGTGTAAAGATTAATTTCAGGAGTAGAATTCAGTGATTCATCACTTATGTACAATAGCTGGTGCTCATTACATAAGTTCCCTCTTCAATCCCCATCCCCTATTTAACTCATCCCACTGCCCACCTCCCTCAGTCAACACTCAGTTTGTTCTCTGTTGTTAAGAGTTTGTTTTATGGTTTGCTCTCTCTCCTTTTTCACCCCTATGTTCATCAGTTATGCTTCTTAAATTCCACATCTGAGTGAAATCCTATGGTATTGTCTTTTCTCTGACTGGCTTATTTCAATTAGCATAATACCCTCTAGATCCATCCATACCCTTGCCAATGGCATGATGTCATTCTTTCTGATGGATGAGTAATATTCTAATATATATATATATATTTTTTTTTTTCCCACAACTTCTCTATCCATTCATCAGTCAAAGTCAATGGACTTTTGGGCTCTTTCCATAATTTGGCTATTATGGATAGTGCCGCTATAAACATTGGGGTGCATGTGTCCCTTTGAATCAGTATTTTATATCCATTGGGTAAATATTTAGCCATGCAATTGCCCAATCTAGGGTAGTTCTACTTTTAACTTTTTGAGGAACCTTCCTCGTGTTTTCCAGAGTGCCTTCGTATGTCATTTCTCAGGTCATTTCAGCATGGTAGGAGAGGGAGAGCACCGGCTTGTAACCGCCCCAGCCTGGAAGTAACATGTGTCATCCTGTGCCTGATTCTTTGGCCAAGAAGACTCATGTGGCTTCCACTAAACTGCAAGGAGAGTGAGGAACGAGGGGAAAGCATGAAATAGCTGGTGAGCAGTAACGGTCTCTGCCTCAATTATACGATTGATTTGATGCTGTGCTAAGCCAAGCTCAGAAGAAGCACATGGGGACCATGGGATTTTCAGCACATTGAAATCACTATCAGGAAGGAATCTGGAGTGCAAAGTATATGTGTTCTGAAGACAGTACGCATACTGCCTGGCTTTGTCCACTCTCACAGACACTCTGAGCCTCAGAGTCTTCATCTGTAAAATGAGGAGGATACTGACGCAGCAAAGTACAGTAGGAGGAGCAGAAGTATTGATTGTAAAATATCTAGAAGAGGCCAAGTCCTTATCTAGCTTTAAAAGTAGCAATTATTATTGCATTTTAGTGATAATGACAAAATGGCAATATTATCATTATGCAAAATAATTAATTAGTTATATTTAATTTACCAAAAATAATGAAAACAATTTTGAAATAGAACCATCTTTGCGACTCCCTAGTTGAGTTCAGAATCAGCTTTGACCCTACATTTAATTTACTTTTAGCAGAAAAGGTAGCATATTATTACCTTTAGAATTTCTCATTTCAGTTGGAAAAAAATCAAGCTTTTAGAGTAATTGCAAAATTTTTAAAGGGACCTTAGTGAAAGCAGAGAGGGAAGTTTCCATGGCAATATCTGAACGACACAAAGGGAAAGGAAGAAGAGAAGGGGGAACATTTAATGAGCACTTACATGATGTTAAGTGGTGTGCTTGGCATTTTACATCCAATATCTGTCTAAAACAAGGGGAAAAGCTATGAGATCAGTAGAATGGTCACAGTTTTATAAGAGAACAACAGACCCAAAGGTAGAAAGACTTTTATTAGTCAATCATTTAGAATGTGGTCCAATTGGGATAGGAGCCGGCCTTTGCCTATAGGCTCTCCCAGCACCATTGAGCCTCCTGCAACTGAATCTTCTTTCCACTTCCTGTGCTGAATGTCCCACTTTTCCGAACTTATTTCTCTTTTTGTTCCCAGCCTTTCTTGGGGTTTCTCCGTGGTTAATGTACAAAGCTGTCTCCAGCCTGACTTCTCACCAGCTTCTATTTCCTTCTGACAATAGGTTTCCTTAGGTCCATTCCCTTGCCTACTCAGAGCTCCTCCTTATAGGAGGAAACCAATGAGACAAGTGGACAGAGCCATGGGGGTAGTGCAGTCGCCAAGGGCAACCATCCTAGCGAGGATCCCCTGGGCAAGAATTATCTGTGAAGCCCAATCCAGGGGAAAATGTGATGAGGAGAAAACACTTCCCTGGTCTCAAACGGTCTCTCCACAGATTGCTTATTAGTTGAAAGGGAAAAACAGTAACTATGAAGTAGAGAAAGTAGATGGCATTTTGTATGATCAAAATTAATGCTTTCAATGAGGAGCAGGTGGCTATCACATGCCTCTGGGTGTGACGTGTTGAGAAGGAAACATCACATATGAGTATTGCTGTCGGGATGCATGAACTGCATCTAATCACAGGGAAACTGCGGACAAACCCACACTGAGCAATAGTCTGCAGCTGGCCTGGATTCTTTCAAAACTGTCCATTTGTGGACTTCAATCTGGAACCTTCCAGATTGAAGGAGACAAAGAAGATGAGGCCGCTAGATAGACCAGATCCTGTACTGGAAGAGGGGCTTTAAGGACATTATTGAGACAACTGACAAATATGGGATATTGAATGTTGCAACAGTGTTATATTTTCTAAATGTAACAATGCTGTGATTAAGAAAATTTTGTTATTTTTAAGAAGTACACACAGGTATTTGGAGTAAAGGGTGGAATGTATGTAACCTATTTTTAAATGGTTCAGAAAAATGAATAATTATTTTGGAATTTATAATTTACACATAGTTGTGCATTATATGCAGATGTATGTGTATATATATGTGGGGGGGAGGGAGACAGAATGAGAGACACAATTTGGTACAACAAATGTAGCAAAATGTTAAAAATTGCTGAATCTGGAAAAAGTATATTGAGAGGAAGAGACTGTATTTCCAGCAATTCAATGAGCTTTAGAAGTTTAAACAAATTGAACTTTCTATTAATAGCAAGCTATTGCTATGTGCCCATCATATACTATGGATTGTCTAAGGCAGACCACTGGCATTCCTTCTAAACTTTTTTAGTGTCTCCGGATGTAGAAATTATGTCTTCATTTTCATGTTTAGACATGAGCAAATTGAATCAGGCAACTCACTGCAGGACATGCCAGGATCCTAGATTTGAATTCACGTCAGGTTTACTCCTCATCACTTCACAATGGGAAAATTCAGGTGATGTCAGTCAGGAAGAGGTGAGGCTCCAGCCTCCAGGTCACAGCCCATTGGGAAGGTAGGGAAGGAAGGCAAACAAAGTAACTAGATTCCATAGTGTGTTGTGGAACGTACTTTTAAATTCTTCCAACCAGTATTTATTGCACACCTACTATATGCCACATGTTCTGCTAGGCCCTCTGGGACCAGAACCACGAGTAACAGAGACCTAGACTCCACCGTCCCAGAATTTCTGTAGCAGTGGACAGGCGTGGCTGATACTGGTAAGCATGGGTGCTGGGGGCTCACAGGAGGGGCACCTACTCTAGACCAGGAGGTTAAGGTAGGCTTCCCAGAGGATATATAACTGCTGTCTTAACAGATTCTCAGAGACAGAGAAGAACATGGGAAATCTTGTTCGTTCCCATGGTCCAAAAACCTGGAACATCAGGAATCCACTACTGGGAAATCTGGAAAAAGGATATACAAGTGTTCTCTATTGTGTATAGTCTGTACTAGTCCTGATTGCATGAATGAATGGATGGATGGATGAATGAATGAATGAGTGAATCCCCACCTGCGACTGACTGCAAGGAGCCCAATGGGATCAACTTTCCAAGGAGATTAGCCTCCCTGGTTAACTTCCCTTCCAGGTCACCAGAGCCAATGGGTAAGTGCCACCAAAGGGCCACCAAACCTCTCCTCTCCTGATGCAGCAGTGAGTGGCCATGGAAGTGAAGGCAGCATGGTAACTAAGCACAGCCCAGGGGGCTCCTGTCCTCCCAGGTTTCTGTGTTTTGGTTTTAGATGAAAGGACATGCTTTATCAAGAAAAGTTCTCTCTCCTTCTCTCCTTTTTTTTTTTTTTTTCCCTGAGTTGCTCAACACATTTTTAAGGCTCTTATGTTCACAGAAGAGAACAAAGGTATCTTCCTGAAACTGTACCTTGGGTTTCATTCTTGCCCATGCCAGACAAAGCCAGCGGCCCATGCACCTTTGTAGGTGAGAAACAAGTGCCCTCCAGCTCCATCTGATCTCCGTCAGAATCAGCTCAGGAACGACACAATGTGCTTTTGGTTTTACTCAGTATTTTCCCTGGCGTGATCTTATTTCATTTACAGAATAGACGTACAAAATGTTTGAGAGTCTTGTGCATAAAATACTCAGGGATTTTCACAATCCTTTTGGTGATGCCCCAGGAATGTGGGAAGGAGCCTTGGGCCTGCCCCTAGGGGAGAGGAGGCTTCTTCGAGGCCGGAAACCCAGCTAGCTCTTTTTTCTGTCCTTTGCTCAGTCAACCATGCCAACTGGAGCTGCTGGCTTATTCTTGTTCCGTATACTGGAGTTCCAGGAAACATTCCGCTTGAAAAATATATCTCGCAGCTGGGGGTAGAAAAAAAAAAAAAAAAGTTTGGAGATTAGTGATCAGTTTGCACATCTTCATAAACAAATTCAGGCTGAGAAAGGGAATCATTTGCCTAAAACCACAAAGCTAATTAGCCATAAGGCAGGAACTAAGCCTCATCCTGGGGATCATTCTGTTTTCTTTTCTAGGGCATGAAATTGGTGGATCTGGCTAAACCAATCCTGGTGAGTGGAAAAACCCAATGATTTGGTCCAAGAGGAGATAACAATAATAATAATAATAACATTATTATTATTATTATTATTATTATTTTAATCTCCGAAAGCTGCTGTTTCTGGCAGGCCCCTTACTGTTCTCCCCCACATACACTCTATGTGTCTTCTGGGATCTGAGTTCCTTGACACTGGAGGCTGTAGATGGCCTAGTGCAGGCATCTATCCCTCTAGGAAGAGGGAGCAATATCGATAATATCACTTTCCCCTCCAAAAGCTGCTCTGGGCACAGTAGCTCAGCACCATCTCTCTTGGTTACTGAGTGTTCTTGCAGGTAGTTAATGACTAGCAACGTTTAGCCCTGTCCTCACTCATGAAAAGATTGAACCTGAAGTGTAACTGAAACCAGAGATGGGAACACTTTCTTTCTAACATAAAGTGACAAGGGTTCATCATTTTCAAGCTTCTCCAAGCTGCCTTGCTGGGGGCACAGAGAGACAATCAGCTTCCAGGTGAGAGAATCGAGCCTCCCCCGCAACTTTCAAAAACCACAGAAGGAAGCAAGTCCCCAAGCTGCACAAAGTTCCTTTGAGAAGGCAAATGTAGGTCTATTTTATTTCCTTCCAAAGAGGGAACAATGGGCTGGGAGAGTCTGCCCCGAGGCTCAGGGTGTCACTCTGGGCCATCTAGAGGCCCTGGGGCAGGAGGGGGAGCCCAGGGACTGCTGCCCTGAGCTAACAGCTCCAGGACCAGGAAGGGACATCAGGCAAACCTAACCTAACTTACACAGGTGTCCTTCTCCAGTAGAGATGGTCTGATAGTCTCCTCACTTATAACTTCTTGGAGTGGTTTTCATACTGTCTCTTCTTTCCTTCTTTCCCAGTGATCTCTATCTCTCTCTTTTTCTCTCTCCTTGGCCCCCTCCCTCTCTCAGTCTCTCTATCTCCTCTCTCTCTCTCCCTTCTTCCCTCTTCTCTATCTGCCTGTCTCTGTCTCTCTCTCCCTCTTCTGCTCTCTCTCCATCACTATGTCTCTTCCCCTCTCTCTGTCTTTCTTTCTCTCTCTGTTACCAAAACATACCACTTTTCCTGTCTGATCCCTGAAAAGAGCACCAATTTTATTTATTTGTAAAATAGTGTAAACAGTGAAATTACTGAAAACCATAAAAAGCAGTGAAAAATTAAAAGGTTGAAGTGTTGATGCTCTCCGGAATTATCCTGATTTGATAGATTCTAGAGCTGGCATTGCCTCCCTCTGCCATGTGAATAAAACATCATCTTTTCATTTTTAAAGAAGTTGTTATATCAGTGTCTCTTTGATAATGTCTACTGGTTGTTTCTTTTCTGTGAAGATACAATGTTCATTTTCATACTCACAAAAGAAATTTAGGAATATCTACTCAATATTTGCATTTCAGGGTCTGTACTAATATTCCTCGTTACTTTTCTGCTCTGACTACCCAGCTGAGCAGAAGATAAACACATTTTGATGTTGTTTATTATATTGCAAGATGATAATACTGACCAAACAAATGGAATGACCTACTTTATTTTTTTTTTCTTTTTTCTTTTTTTCCCCCAAATCCCTTGTCTTGTAATCAACCTGGGTTTGACTCTCCCATATTACACCTGCCAAATCTGTGAAGCGAGAATGTTGCCTTGTTCCTCAGAGCATTCCTTTCTGAACATGGAGAATGGAGCTAATCCTAGTACTTCCGAGGGTTGTGGGCTGGACTGAACAACAAAATATATACTTTGGCATGATAACTTACATATGATAAGCTCTTAATCAATGTAACATCTTCTAATTTCATAGAGCTACTGATAAGGTTTACGGTCCCAGTGGCGATTTGCAACTCCTGCTCCACAGCGCAGGTCGCTGAGCTCAGAGAAGGACAATGAACTGATCCAGATCACATAAATGGTAGGCATCAGTGGAAAGCACTGGTTTACAATCAGGGGTCTTCTTGCCTCCAGGGGACCTTTGTCCATGTTCAGAAATTTGGGACTGTCACCACGGAGGAATGATAGTATTGGCATCCAGAGGTCAGGTGTGCTGCTAAACATCCTGCAATGTCTAGAATAGCCCCTATGTCAAAGACTGGTCTGCACTAAATTGTTATTAGCCCCAAGGTTGAGCAACCCTGGTTTCAGATCTATGTATTCTGACACCAAATCAAGAGTTATTTTAATGCACCTTACATGTCCCAAAGTACCTCAAAGCACATTGTAAAACTAAAGCACTATTTTTGTTTTTTGAAAGGAAGTATAATGTAATAGAAAACTTTAAGGTTTGACATATCTGGGTCTCTTCTCAGCTCTGCCACCTCTTAACATTTAATCTGAGTGACCTCAGGCAAAAATTAACTCATCCAAGTCCCAGTGTCTCTGTTTGTGAAATGTATCAGGATGCTTTAAAAATTAGGAAGAATATGGATGACTAAGTATGGTGCCAGTACACAGCACAGGTACCTTTGTGGTAGCTATGACAAAATTATCATTATAGTTGAACTATCATTCATGGATATGGGTATAGATACATGTGATAAATTTCATTTTTGTCAACAAATATTTATGAGTAACTACCATGAGATAAACACTGAAAATGCAAAAATGAACCAAATGAAAATGTTCCTATCATGATGCAAGTTACATTACAGATGAAAGGAAATGGGTAAAACATAAGGATAAAGAAAGAAATCTCAGATAATTATAGACAGTGGTCAGGGTGGTCT
The DNA here is from genome assembly GCF_002288905.1 of Enhydra lutris kenyoni. Lineage (NCBI taxonomy): Eukaryota > Metazoa > Chordata > Mammalia > Carnivora > Mustelidae > Enhydra > Enhydra lutris. The sequence continues at coordinate 61,702,114 of NW_019154105.1, forward strand.
TCTGGGAGGAGGCAAATGGAGTAGAGATCTTAAAGGGGGGAAGGCACAAGAGAGAAAGGAAAGGAAGACCACCCT